>NW_020329101.1:0-14433 GCF_001858045.2 Oreochromis niloticus | reverse complement strand
AGAATAGATAGAATAGCCTTTATTGTCATTGTACAGGGTACAACGAAATTGGAGTGCCACTCCCTTGGTGCAAAATGCAATAATAATATAAATGTAAATATAAAAGGTACAATAAAACAAACGTAAGTACTCTCAAAAGTAAGTATGATATTTACAGGATAGCAGCATTAATATAATGACAGTATGACAGTATGAATAGCAGCATAATATAATGACAGTGACAGTATGGTAGCTAAGCAGGTTCAATTGTTTTTGTGCTTATTTACAACGGTGATAGCTCTGGGAAAGAAGCTATCCCTGAATCTGTTTGTCCTGGTTTTATGTGACCTGTACGTCGGCCTGACGGTAATAGTTCAAACAGTTGATTGCTGGGGTGAGAATGGTCCTTGATGATATTGCCAGCTCTGCTGAGGTACCGAGAGTTTGCAATGACCTCCAGGCTGGGCAGAGAGCAGCCAGTGATCTTCTGGGCTGTGTTGATGACCCTCTGCAGTACTTTCCTGTCTGCAGCTGAGCACCCTGCATACCATGTTGTTATGCCGTACGTTAGGATGCTCTCTATGGTGGCTCTGTAGAATGTCACCAGCAGCCTCTCCTCCAGGTTGTTCCTCCTGAGCACTCTCAGAAAGTGGAGACGCTGCTGGGCCTTTTTTACCACCGCAGTGGTATTTGCAGTCCAGGAGAGATCATCAGAGATCTGCACGCCCAGAAACCTCATGGAGTGTACCCTCTCACACGGTTCCCGTGAATGTAAAGTGGGCCGGGTCTGCTCTGCCCTTCCTGAAGTCCAAGATGAGTTCTTTAGTTTTCGTGGTGTTCAGTTGGAGGTTGTTAACTGAACACCACTCAGTCAGTCTGTTGACCTCATCTCTGTAGTCCGACTCATCCCCCTTGAGATGAGTCCAACCACAGTGGTGTCGTCCGCAAACTTTATGATGGTGTTTGAGAGATGGGTAGGGGAGCAGTCGGATGTGTAGAGCGTAAACAGGAGGGGACTCAGAACACATCCTTGTGGAGACCCGTGCTGAGTGTGATGGTGCTGGACAGGTGGGGGCCGAGTCTGACAGACTGTGGTCTGTTTGTCAGGAAGTCCTTGATCCAGAGGCAGATGGGGTGGAGAGTCCCAGGTGAGACAGTTTCTGGACCAGGATCTCCGGGATGATATGATTGAATGCTGAGCTGAAGTCCAGGAAGAGCATTCTCACATAGCTTCCTCTGTGCTCCAGGTGACTCAGCGCAGTGTGGAGCGCTATGGTGATAGCGTCCTCGGTGGATCGATTAGTCCTGTAGGCAAATTGGTGGGGGTCCAAAGTGGGAGGCAGACTGGCCCTGATGTGCTGACAGACCAGTCTCTCAAAGCACTTCATCACTACAGGCGTAAGTGCAACAGGCCTGTAATCATTTGGGCTGACCACAGCTGTCTTCTTGGCGATGGGGATGATGGTGGAGGTTTTGAGGCAGGGCGGGACGGTGTTTAATGACAAGGAAAGGTTGAAGATTTTAGTGAAGACTCCGGTCAGTTCGTCAGCACATGCTCTGAGAACCTTTCCATGTATTCCATCAGGACCTGCCGCCTTCCTGGGATTCACTGACCTTAGAACACACCTCACTTGATGCTCCCTAAGTGTTAGTGTGCCGGTGCTGGGGGCGGGTGGAAGTGGTGTGACAGCTGAGGGTCTGGTCGTCTCAAAGCGGGCGAAGAAACGATTTAGATCCTCAGCCAGCGAGGCATCAATCCTAGATGTCGCCTGGTTATTGCTTCTGTAGTTGGTAATGTGATTGATCCCCTGCCACATTTTTCTGGGGTCGTTGTCAGCAAAGTGATCTTCAATCCTCCTCCTATAGGCAGCCTTAGCTTTCCTGATGCCTCTACTCAGGTCTGCCCTGGCCGCCCTATACGCAGCCCTGTCCCCTGACTTGAAGGCAGTGTTGCGGCTTTTTAGGAGGGATTGCACTTCGCTATTCATCCAGGGTTTTTGATTTGGAAACACCCTGACCCTTTTGTTGACGGTGACATTGTCAACACAGTTCCTGATGTACGAGAGTACAGTGTCCGTGTACTCCTGGAGGTTGTGGCTGGAGAATAAATCCCATACAGTAGTTGAGAAGCAGTCCTGCAGTTGAGAGAGGGCTCCTTCAGGCCAGGTTTTTATTGTCTTTGTCTGGGGCTTTGTTTTCTCAGCAGGGGGGTGTAGGTGGGGGTGAGGGACATGCAGAGGTGGTCAGATCCAGCCAGGTGGGGGAGGGGTGTCGCTCTGAAAGCATGCCTGATGTTTGAATAGACATGATCCAAGGTGTGTTCTCCTCTCGTAGCAAAGTCCACAAACTGGACAAATTTAGGAAGCACAGTCTTTAGGCACGCTTTGTTAAAGTCACCGGCGACAATAAAAACCCCATCGGGGTGGGCAAGCTGTTGCTTGTTTATGGTGTTGAGCAAGAGGCTGAGAGCCGTGCCGACGTTCGCATCCGGCGGTATATAAACAGCTATCACAATAACTACTGTAAACTCCCTCGGGATGTAAAAAGGTCTGCACGAGACTGCCAGAACCTCCAAATCAGGAGAACAGTGTGTGTGAATGATCCTGCTGTTACAACACCACTCGTTATGCACGTAAACACATAGCCCCCTCCTCTGCTTTTACCTGAGTTGCTGTTTCTGTCGTGCCGATGTAGCGTGCGGCCTGCTAACTCGACTGCAGCGTCGGGAATCAGCGGGTGAAGCCACGACTCCGTAATAAGAATAATGCTGCAGTTGCGTGCAAAGCTCGTGGTGGCTATCTGTAGCTCCAATTCGTCCAATTTGTGGGTGATGGATCTGGCGTTCGATACGAAAAGGCTCGGAAGTGCTGGCCGGTGTGGTTGTTTGCGTAGCCTAGCATCTGAGCCCGACCGGCATCCCTCTTCTGCTTTCTCTCCCTCCGTCGCCTCCTACGCTTGCTGGGCGGGCAGACCATCCACGGTGACCCTGGCGGTCTCGCTATCTCCTCCAGGATGTTGTGTGTTCGCTGATATTCGCCAGAAACAGACAAACTATATTTGAAACCTAGGTCAATTAGGTTCTGGCGACTGTAAGAGATGACGGCGTTGCAAACATTTAAAAATATACACAGTAAAAGTAAAAACGAGCACCAAACTGGAGAGCTAAGAGCCGCTGCACCCGTGCGCGCCGCCATCTTGTTAATCTTTAAAATAAAAGGTGCACAAACAAGTACAAGATATTTAAATAAGCAGACCTCAAAGGTGTCTTTCCAACACTGAAAAGGTTAAAAACAAGTACAAGTACAGGATATTTACAATAAGCAGACCTCAGTGCAAGAAAGTGTCTTTCCAACACTGAAAAGGTCAAAGGTCAACTTAAAGGTGTAAAACAAGTACAGGATATTTACAATAAGCAGACCTCAGTGCAAGAAAGTGTCTTTCCACACTGAAAAGGTCAAAGGTCAACTTTAAAAGGTGTAAAAACAGTACAGGATATTTACAATAAGCAGACCTCAGTGCAAGAAAGTGTCTTTCCAACACTGAAAAGGTCAAAGGTCAACTTTAAAGGTGTAAAAACAAGTACAGATATTTACAATAAGCAGACCTCAGTGCAAGAAAGTGTCTTTCCAACACTGAAAAGGTCAAAGGTCAACTTTAAAGGTGTAAAAACAAGTACAGATATTTACAATAAGCAGACCTCAGTGCAAGAAAGTGTCTTTCCAACACTGAAAAGGTCAAAGGTCAACTTTAAAGGTGTAAAAACAAGTACAGGATATTTACAATAAGCAGACCTCAGTGCAAGAAAGTGTCTTTCCAACACTGAAAAGGTCAAAGGTCAACGTTAAAGGTGTAAAAACAAGTACAAGATATTTACAATAAGCAGACCTCAGTGCAAGAAAGTGTCTTTCCAACACTGAAAAGGTCAAAGGTCAACGTTAACATTAAAAGGTGTTCAAACAAGTACAAGATATTTACAATAAGCAGACCTCAGTGCAAGAAAGGGAGGTGGGGGGGTACTCACCTTCCACTTCACTGACACACATCAGCATCCAGTTCTTCATGAGAAGAGGGGAGAGGGCGATGTACTCACCTTTATTGACGCGCTCGGTTTCAGTGTCCCATGCTTCATCAGAAGAGATGGCGCTCAGGAGAGTGTCATCAAGGATCCTCATGACTTCAGAAAGGCCTCGTTCTCGGACGTTCAACAATGTAGTCAAGACAGCCTGTAAGGAAACAAGTTTAAAATAACATTAGGAAGTAGTAAACACCCAGTGCTAAAGCTACAGGCTACATTTATATCAGACTGAATGACACTTTACTTGTTCATGTGAGAAGAAAACAAGATGTCAACTATGTCCACAATCATTAAGTGAAGCATCCATTTTTAAAAAAAGAGCACCAAATCTCTGCCAAGGCAGCTCACTCTGTGCACACTACCCTGTTAAGGTAACAGTATTGTATTTTGTATACGTCCATTTTGTTTATTTGTTCTTTTTAAACCTTTATGCAAACACTGCGTTCGAGTAGGTAATGGATAATAGGTATTGATTTGTAAAGAACTGGGCATGAATACCTTATTATATAAATATTCTACAGTAAATTATAACTACTTATAATTTATAACAGGGTAGGCAACCTTTTTGATGGCGAGTGCCATTTAAAATTTCCTCAGAAGTCAGTGTGCCATATGATTGCATTAGCAATAAATTTAATAACGCTCTATATTAACAGTTACACATTATATAGAACCACTTTATAGAATTATATTTGTTTGCAAATGTTGGCAGCTATCAGCGAATAGTTATCAGCTATTTTGAAACAAAAAAAAGACACTTTTTATTCATAACAAGAACTCCATAACGGCAAATGAACTGTACAACAGAAAATACAAATGCTATTATGGTCTCCTCACAACAATGATAAGAAAAAAAACTGGGCCAATATGGTAGTTTGTTAATACAGAGACACACATGTTAATGTGATCTCTGGTCTCCCACTCAGAGACACAGGTCTCCGAGTGTCCAACATTCAGACAGCTACCTGAGGACACTCATGTGAGAGAAAATCTGCTCACACAGATATGTAGAGCCAAATACTGTCAATAAGGCCTCTGCAATGTTCTGAAGACAGTTAAACTTGTCAGGTAGTGATGTCCAGCAGGTGAAAATGCAAGCTCCATGAACATGCACAGCTGTAGATTCCAGCTGCTTCGATGTCGCATTAACTGGCATTAACTCAGCCAGTTAATGCCAGACAAATCTAGCTGCTCATTAAAGATTTCTGGTTTGATCAGAAAATAAAACATTGGTCCATACACCTGAAATCCCAAAATGCATTGTGTCTCGAGTCTATGGATGCAATTTGACAAAGACCGGCCCCCAGATATTAAAGCCATAAAGCCTTTGAATGAAAACAAACGCTGTTGTGACAGTGATGTACACTGTCTTGTTGGTAAATGTATGATTCTATTCATTTTACGTCAGATGAAAACTTTGGTTGTAAGCTTTAGATAATTATTTAATAACAGCCAGACATTTAAATGAGAATAAGAAAGTATTTCTTTGTGCCCCCCTTTCCCTGTTAATGCCCTACCTGGCCCCCTGGCAAAACTTTGCTAGACCTGCACAGTTACCAGCTGTCAGCTACGTAGAAAAGGATCCTGGTGTTATTTGTCTCTCAGAAACAGTTCATAACTTCCCTTCAACTCATTCATGTCACCTAAAAGGTAAACCTGTTTCTCCATCACCTGTTCAGCTCTGATGATTTAGTAAGGACATCTCCTGGTTTCATCTTCATGTTTCCCTCTCACCAGATATACAAACCGATATCATGACCAGCAGTTTTACAGCTGTGGCTCCAGCAAACATCAGCTGATACTAGAAATTAATATTAAATACATTCTAACAACAGCTGACCAAGCTTAAACGTGCTGCTGTTGTTTAGTGCGACATCCGGCAGTTTCCTCTTTCTGGCGCAAAGTGAGCGATAAACAAACAAGAGAGAAAGCTGATCATTGATCATTGATCAGTTCACGATTGAAGTAGCAACAGGAGAGAGAGGGAGAGAATGAGAGGAGAAGAAGATGCAGCTGTGCAGCAAAGACACAATAACTCAGCTTTGTGTCTTTTTCCATCCTGGCTGAAGTACGGACAAACTGTGTTCCTTCTCAGCTCAACCCGAAACGGGTAATAATTTCTCTGAATGCAGGACGATTCCGTTTGTACCGGAGGGTTGGCAACTCTACTAACTAACCTTATGAATAAAATAAAGTTCACTATCAATAAAATCATAGCACCCGCCCAGCAGTATATAAATTCCGTCATGCTAGCTAGTACGCAGTACGAGTTATGTAACTGACTGTAAAAAGTCAGCACAACGAAAATAAACTCCACCTAAACTTGGTTTATATCTGACCCAGATAAACTGCAGGTCATTAACTTCTTACCTGAAGTTCAGTTCACCTGACGCTCCGACCGGCGGCTGCCTCGGGTCTCTCCGACTCCTGCCTCCCCTTCCCTCATCCACCTGCTGGCCTCCACCACTTGTTAATTTACTGAATCTGTGGAAGCTCCGCCATAGCCACCACCAAACAACTGAGTTATTTTTACACACCGATCAGCTTCTGGTCAGTCCACCACCAAAAAATAATAATAATGATAATAATCGGGCCACCGAGCAAATGCCCTTATGCCCGATGGCCAGTCCAGCTATGGTCGTGCGTGCTATCAGTTAACCCTTCGCGTGCCAACGGTGGCACGTGCCTAGGGTTGCCGACCCCTGATTTATAACTAACTAATGGCATTATGTAGCTTACAAAAGTTATAGTTATAGTTTATTTAAGTGAAGCCTTTGATCCAGAGAAGAAATGATGTTAGGACCTACAGGGGATCTGGTATGTTTACATATGTTCTACCGTTGCTGTTACCATAGAAACCGATATACACATATATATGTATATTTGGGGTAGGGGGCTTTTTACTAATGTTAAGCTAATTTTAACCATTCATTGAAAAAGTGTCAAATTTGAAGGCTTTAAATCAAAGTAACACCTTTTTTCACATCATACACCAGTCGGTAATAAATTCTACACCTCTCCTGGAAAATTTAAAGCATACAAGCAATTACCGGGAAAAGTCTGGAATACACTTATTTTGATGACATTAAAACTTGATATTCACACTGGAACTTGTTAAATTATATAGTCATCTAGTGACTCTTAAAAAATTGAAGAAATTTTGAAATTTTGTACCAGGTGACTGTCGACGAGTCGGGGTCCACGACGAGCCATCTTCAAGCTTTGCTGTTATGATGAAACATGAGTACAAAAGATCCAAAGATGCAGTAGTTGTTGTCGCTTTCTAGTAAAATCCGCTTTCTGTAGAAATATTCTCCAAACGTTATCTATCCACAAGCTGAGCTTGGAGCAGGTCAAGACAAGTCCAAGAGCAAGTGTAAAGGGACGACTGGAACCTTGTGCAGCATTCATATACCTACAGCGGGCCGTGGTTACGGTTGCTAACATGCGTGTGCACGTGATAGAACTATATGAATTGAGCCCATCGCAATGTAATTTACAGTAAAGTTATGGTCATTTATAGTTACTGCCTTTGTTACCCTTTATGTGGGATGTCTAATAACCATGTAGGTATATCCAGAAATAAACACAGATATTAGAAAGCAGCAAGTCAGTACCTGAGATGTTGCTTGAGTGAATAACATTAGCATATGCTAATATTACGTCTTCACATTTTCTTTTCAAAGGTAACAAAACTTAGCGTTCTCGCTACTTACCATGCTGTAATACAGCTATATGCTAGCACAGACATTTAACAAATGTTTTTTAAAATGCTAGCCGTGCTAATTAGCCTTAGGATTGCTTGAGGTCTTGTTTCGTAAGGGAACTTAGGCCCTTAAGACATAACATATAGCAAGAACCTATAACGATAATTGACATTTGACCCCCCTTTGTGATTATAGCAGCTGTGTGTTATGTCATGGCATGTTTTAAAAATGCCACCTGAAATTTATGCAACCAGTGCAAGGAGGGGGGTTCTTGATAGTTTTGTACTTTGGCCCATGGCGTATGGGTGTAACGGAGAATCAGCCAATCAAATCGCACCTCTGAGCGCAGGTTCCAGTCCTGGTTGGGACAAAGGCTGTGTTACATATCAAAAGATAAACATCATTTTAATTTAGTTCATGTGGATAACATTTATTTTTCACTTTGCTTTTCTTATTATTTGATTATCATTTTATCATTAAAATGATCATTTATCATTTTATTTATATTACAGTGTTACGGCCTGTGGATATTATGTACCTATACTGTGTAAAGGAATATTTTATTATATTTAGTATTATTCACATTATTTTATTGTACAATGCTTTGGTGCACGGGATTTTAGCATGCCTCAATGTCTCACACATTCATTCCGCTAACATAAGGTATCTCAGGAAGTTGGAAGCAGGCGTTCACACAGGAAGAGTTAATCTTTTGTCTTCTCACTGTAAGAGGAAGCAAGGGAGTGTGAACTTTCTCTGGGGGAAGACCAAAGGTGTGAAAACAGCGGTGTACTGCCTTTTGGTTCTGTAGAAGGTGTTTAAACCAAGGCTGTGTGGGTTCAGCAGAGACTCTGCCTTGGGTTTAACCCACGATGGCTGCTCTCACCAAGTAGGTTTTGCTGTTTTTGATGAAAGGATGTTAGCTACATCCTACCGTTGTCTGTAGGCTTTATTTAATGGAAACGTCCACAACAACTGTCACAAAGTATATAACTCAGAATAAACTGTATCATCTCAAAACTGTGACGTACAGTTTGAGATGATACAGACCAGACATACTCTCAGTTATGCAGACATCCAACTTTTAATACAAAGGTTAAAGTTAAAACTAAAATTCAGATACATTCTGATGGCATAGAAAATTAAGCTTATGCATAATTCAATAAGGAAGATCGTAATAAGTCATTTGTCTGCTTCCTGGTGGCTGCTAGTTTATCTATTCAGAATCAGAATCAGAATACTTTATTGATCCCTAGGGGAAATTATTTTTCGTCACAGTGCTCCATTATAAACAAACATTAACAAAGACAGACAATACACTAACTAAGAATAGCACAATATATTCAGGTATATATATATACATAAAGTCACTATACATAAAAGTCACTATTAATAAATAGCTGAAAAAGAACATGTGCAAGAAGGGTGTAGCTGTTGCAGTAAACAGTGTGTTAAGTGGATGAGTTGTACAGGGAGATGGCCACAGGCAGGAATGATTTCCTGTGCCGTTCAGTGGTGCTTTTCGGTATCTCAGTCTCTCACTCAACGTGCTCCGTGACTGACCAGCATGTCATGGAGTGGTGGGAGGTGTATCCAACATTGTCTTTATCTTGGACAACATCCGCCTCTCCGACACCACCTTGAGGGAGTCCAGCTCCATCCCACAACATTACTGGCCTTACGAATCAGTTTATGGAGTCTGTTGGCATCTGCGACCCTCAGCCTGCCCCCAGCATGCAACGGCATAGAGGATCGCACTGGCCACAACAGACTCGCAGAAAATCCTGAGCATTTCTGGCAGATGTTGAAGGACCTCAGTCGCCTCAAAAAATAGAGACGACTCTGGCCCTTTCTGTAAAGTGCTGTGGTGTTTTTAGCCCAGTCCAGTTTATTGTCAATGTGTACTCCAAGGTATTTATAGTCCTCCACAATGTCAACACTGACCCTTGGATTGAAACAGGGGTCAAGTGTTTCCTGGTCTTCCTGAAGTCCACTATCAATTCCTTAGTCTTGCCACGTTGAGCTGCAGATGATTCTGCTCACACCACGTGACAAAGGAGTCGACCACAGCCCGGTACTCTGTCTCATCATCCTGTTGATGCATCCAACCACCGCAGAGTCATCAGAAAACTTCTGAAGATGGCAGGTCTCTGTGCAGTGGCTGAAGTCTGTGGTGTAGAGGGTGAAGAGGAAGGGGGAGAGGACAGTCCCCTGTGGTGCCCGTGTGTTGCTGATTACCTTGTCAGACACACACTGTGGGAGACGTACATATGTGGTCTTCCTGTCAGGTAATCAACAATCCAGGACACCAGAGAAGCATCCACCTGCATCGCTGTTAACTTATCACCCAGGAGGGTCGGCCTGATGGTGTTGAAAGCACATTCATTTTCCAGCACAAACTCAGTACTGGCTTCATTACTTTCTTCCAGTTATGCTCTTGCCTGCCTTCTCCAAGCAACTCAGCCTCCACTCTGCATGCTTAAATCTGTTGCTCTTCTGCTTCTGCTATTCTGCGTTTCAGATCCTCAGCCATGCAGCCGCCTCCTCTCCTTTCTCCTCCTCACCGTGGTCACTTGGAACCCTGTCCCAGCCTCCATCTTCATCACTACCAGCATGTTGACTCTGGGGTGGGGCTTGTGCAAAATCCTGCCACTGCTGAGATTCCTTCTGCTATGATGGGTCATTGGAGTCTAAGTGCCTAACAGTTACATTTATTTCTGTATCTCAATAAATCATGTTGGTTTTTTCCACATGATCTTTCCTATTGAACTGTTTTTGTAGATAAGCTTCAAGCCAGCAAGCAACAATACCTAAACCAAAAATATTATCACCAGAAGTGAGAAAGTGTCTGGACTATCTCCAGCTGTGTTGCATGTATTAAAGATAACTTCAGACACTGTCTGGTTGTCATGTCTGAAACAGGCTGTACAGTCACACAGATAAAAGACATCAGTCATGTTCTAATGATATAAATCAACCAGAAAGATTATAAAGACAAAAGCTGTGAGACGCCACTAGAGAAAGGATGGCTTGTTATCATTACATGAATGATTTAGAATTAATATGTAAGCTTTCAGGGCAGCACTCACAACTTTTTCAAACTGATTACCTGATGGTAAGCTACACAGATATATAAACATACAGGTGAACTCTAAGAGGTTATAAAGAAGAGAGCTGTGCTTTTACAGAACACAATTTATTTACATTTTATATTACAATCAGTTTTTATTTATATAAACAAAATAAACATTACGAAACTAGGACAAACTATAAACTGTTATAAACCTGTTTCAGGTCCATTGGCAGAACCTGCAGAGGCGGCCTGTTTGTTGGGTTTCTGGCCTTTCCTCTTTTTCTCCATCCTTTCTCTGACCTCTTCCTGGTAGCATCCAATCCTTTGGAAAAATTCTGTCTGGGCAAATTCCTCAAAGGGCATTTTCGGGTTACTGATTCCCTCAGCAGCATAAGTTTGATGCACCTTGTTGGAACAATAGAAATAGAGCACAGGCCTCTCTGGTAAAAATAGTGGACGGTGGATCCGTGTGTCCTCATATTGAGACTTGGGCTGTCCACAGGCAAGACAAGTCTTGTCTGCCTTCTTTTTCCTCAGGCTGCTGCTGCTGCTGTTGCTTTCTAAGATGCCCTCCACAATCTTCTCTATTGAGTCAGTGGTGCAGACAGGGCAGGAGGAGGCGGGTTAAAGACGGCAGGCTCTATGGTGACTACGGGAACACTAGTTGTTTCACTGCCTTCCGTTAATGAGTGCCACAGCTGCTGAGTCTCCAGAAGTTTTTCTGGGCTTGTGTTCAAAGATGAATTGGTGTTGAGAAGCTTAGCCAAGTGCTTCACATAACGGGATATGTGCACCTTGGATGTGGGATGCAGCAGGCTGTTGGGATCTGCAGCAGAACGATGGACCATGTCTGCATAATCTTGATCCACAAGCTTCAGGATGTCCTTCTTCCCATGGTACTTTTGCAGCAGATCATCTATTGCCTCTTTCATGCGTCGTGTCCAGCGTGTGTGGTCCAGCACAAAAACCCGACCACCTGTCTTTATAGGTCCAGTGCACCCAGATTAAAACTTTGGGTGTAAGATTCAGATAATTATTTATTAAAAGCTACATATTTTAAATGAGAATAAGTTTCACGATTGAAGTAGCAGCAGCAGAGGGAGAGAGAAGAGGCAGTCGCGCTATATATCGGTTGTTAAACTTAACGCTGGAATGCTTTACAAACATTCAGAGATGAACTTAAACACTTGCTTTACTTCTCTCTGGGATAACTTCCTCGGAGATGAAATGCTGGTTTGGTAGCGAGGCTACAAATACACACAGGCGCTGTATCACATGACGCATACTGCTGCAACGTGCTACGGTTATGAGCCGAGTTACGCCGTGTTGCAAGTTTTGTGAGATGCTTTTTTGATATTTAATGGATCGGATTACATTTTTATTTTTCGCCGATATCCAGTAATTCAGGTCAGTATCGGACCGATACCGATACGTAATATCTGATCGGTCCATCTCTAATTTCCGACACTGAAAATCAAAGGTCAACTTTAACAAAAGGTGTAAAAACAAGTACAAGATATTTACAATAAGCAGACCTCAGTGCAAGAAAGTGTCTTTCCAACACTGAAAAGGTCAAAGGTCAACTTGTAAAGGTGTAAAACAAGTACAAGATATTTACAATAAGCAGACCTCAGTGCAAGAAAGTGTCTTTCCAACACTGAAAAGGTCAAAGGTCAACTTTAAAGGTGTAAAAACAAGTACAAGATATTTACAATAAGCAGACCTCAGTGCAAGAAAGTGTCTTTCCAACACTGAAAAGGTCAAAGGTCAACTTTAAAGGTGTAAAAACAAGTACAAGATATTTACAATAAGCAGACCTCAGTGCAAGAAAGTGTCTTTCCAACACTGAAAAGGTCAAAGGTCAACTTTAAAGGTGTCAAACAAGTACAAGATATTTACAATAAGCAGACCTCAGTGCAAGAAAGTGTCTTTCCAACACTGAAAGGTCAAAGGTCAACTTTAAAGGTGTTCAAACAAGTACAAGATATTTACAATAAGCAGACCTCAGTGCAAGAAAGTGTCTTTCCAACACTGAAAAGGTCAAAGGTCAACTTTAAAGGTGTAAAAACAAGTACAAGATATTTACAATAAGCAGACCTCAGTGCAAGAAAGTGTCTTTCCAACACTGAAAAGGTCAAAGGTCAACTTTAAAGGTGTAAAAACAAGTACAAGATATTTACAATAAGCAGACCTCAGTGCAAGAAAGTGTCTTTCCAACACTGAAAAGGTCAAAGGTCAACTTTAAAGGTGTAAAAACAAGTACAAGATATTTACAATAAGCAGACCTCAGTGCAAGAAAGTGTCTTTCCAACACTGAAAAGGTCAAAGGTCAACTTTAAAGGTGTAAAAACAAGTACAAGATATTTACAATAAGCAGACCTCAGAGCAAGAAAGTGTCTTTCCAACACTGAAAAGGTCAAAGGTCAACTTTAAAGGTGTAAAAACAAGTACAAGATATTTACAATAAGCAGACCTCAGAGCAAGAAAGTGTCTTTCCAACACTGAAAAGGTCAAAGGTCAACTTTAAAGGTGTAAAAACAAGTACAAGATATTTACAATAAGCAGACCTCAGTGCAAGAAAGTGTCTTTCCAACACTGAAAAGGTCAAAGGTCAACTTTAAAGGTGTAAAAACAAGTACAAGATATTTACAATAAGCAGACCTCAGTGCAAGAAAGTGTCTTTCCAACACTGAAAAGGTCAAAGGTCAACTTTAAAGGTGTAAAAACAAGTACAGATATTTACAATAAGCAGACCTCAGTGCAAGAAAGTGTCTTTCCAACACTGAAAAGGTCAAAGGTCAACTTTAAAGGTGTAAAACAAGTACAGATATTTACAATAAGCAGACCTCAGTGCAAGAAAGTGTCTTTCCAACACTGAAAAGGTCAAAGGTCAACTTTAAAGGTGTAAAAACAAGTACAGATATTTACAATAAGCAGACCTCAGTGCAAGAAAGTGTCTTTCCAACACTGAAAAGGTCAAAGGTCAACTTTAAAGGTGTAAAAACAAGTACAAGATATTTACAATAAGCAGACCTCAGTGCAAGAAAGTGTCTTTCCAACACTGAAAAGGTCAAAGGTCAACTTTTAAAAGGTGTAAAAACAAGTACAGATATTTACAATAAGCAGACCTCAGTGCAAGAAGTGTCTTTCCAACACTGAAAAGGTCAAAGGTCAACTTTTTAAAGGTGTAAAAACAAGTACAAGATATTTACAATAAGCAGACCTCAGTGCAAGAAAGTGTCTTCCAACACTGAAAGGTCAAAGGTCAATTAAAGGTGTAAAAACAAGTACAGATATTTACAATAAGCAGACCTCAGTGCAAGAAAGTGTCTTTCCAACACTGAAAAGGTCAAAGGTCAACTTTAACATTAAAAGGTGTAAAAACAAGTAAAGATATTTACATAAGCAGACCTCAGTGCAAGAAAGTGTTTTCCAACACTGAAAAGGTCAAAGGTCAACTTTAACATTAAAGGTGTAAAAACAAGTACAGATATTTACAATAAGCAGACCTCAGTGCAAGAAAGTGTCTTTTCCAACACTGAAAGGTCAAAGGTCAACTTAACATTAAAGGTGTAAAAACAAGTACAAGATATTTACAA
>NW_020329100.1:0-11181 GCF_001858045.2 Oreochromis niloticus | reverse complement strand
CAGACCCTCAGTGCAAGAAAGTGTCTTTCCAACACTGAAAAGGTAAGGTCAACTTAACATTAAAAGGTGTAAAAACAGAACAGATATTTACAAATAAGCAGCCTCAGTGCAGAAAGTGTCTTTCCAACACTGAAAAGGTCAAAGGTCAACTTTAAAGGTGTAAAAACAAGTACAGGATATTACAATAAGCAGACCTCAGTGCAAAGTGTCTTTCCAACACTGAAAGGTCAAAGGTCAACGTTAAATGTAAAAACAAGTACAAGATATTTACAATAAGCAGACCTCAGTGCAAGAAAGTGTCTTTCCAACACTGAAAGGTCAAAGGTCAACGTTAACATTAAAAGGTGTTCAAACAAGTACAAGATATTTCAATAAGCAGACCTCAGTGCAAGAAAGGGAGGTGGGGGTACTCACCTTCCACTTCACTGACACACATCAGCATCCAGTTCTTCATGAGAAGAGGGGAGGGGAGAGGCGATGTACTCACCTTTATTGACGCGCTCGGTTTCAGTGTCCATGCTTCATCAGAAGAGATGGCGCTCAGGAGAGTGTCATCAAGATCCTCATGACTTCAGAAAGGCCTCGTTCTCGGGACGTTCAACAATGTAGTCAAGACAGCCTGTAAGGAAACAAGTTTAAAATAACATTAGGAATGTAGTAAACACCCAGTGCTAAAGCTACAGGCTACATTTATATCAGACTGAATGACACTTTACTTGTTCATGTGAGAAGAAACAAGATGTCAACTATGTCCACAATCATTAAGTGAAGCATCCATTTTTAAAAAAAGAGCACCAAATCTCTGCCAAGGCAGCTCACTCTGTGCACACTACCCTGTTAAGGTAACAGTATTGTATTTTGTATACGTCCATTTTGTTTATTTGTTCTTTTAAACCTTTATGCAAACACTGCGTTCGAGTAGGTAATGGATAATAGGTATTGATTTGTAAAGAACTGGGCATGAATACCTTATTATAAAATATTCTACAGTAAATTTATAACTACTTATAATTTATAACAGGGGTAGGCAACCTTTTGATGGCGAGTGCCATTTAAAATTTCCTCAGAAGTCAGTGTGCCATATGATTGCATTAGCAATAATTTAATAACGCTATATTAACAGTTACACATTATATAGAACCACTTATAGAATTATATTTGTTTGCAAATGTTGGCAGCTATCAGCGAATAGTTATCAGCTATTTTGAAAAAAAAAAAGACACTTTTTATTCATAACAAGAACTCCATAACGGCAAATGAACTGTACAACAGAAAATACAAATGCTATTTATGGTCTCCTCACACAATGATAAGAAAAATAACTGGGCCAATATGGTATGTTTGTTATACAGAGACACACATGTTAATGTGATCTCTGGTCTCCCACTCAGAGACACAGGTCTCCGAGTGTCCAACATTCAGACAGCTACCTGAGGACACTCATGTGAGAGAAAATCTGCTCACACAGATATGTAGAGCCAAATACTGTCAATAAGGCCTCTGCAATGTTCTGAAGACAGTTAAACTTGTCAGGTAGTGATGTCCAGCAGGTGAAAATGCAAGCTCCATGAACATGCACAGCTGTAGATTCCAGCTGCTTCGATGTCGCATTAACTGGCATTAACTCAGCCAGTTAATGCCAGACAAATCTAGCTGCTCATTAAAGATTTCTGGTTTGATCAGAAAATAAAACATTGGTCCATACACCTGAAAGTCCAAAAATGCATTGTGTCTCGAGTCTATGGATGCAATTTGACTAAAGACCGGCCCCCAGATATTAAAGCCATAAAGCCTTTGAATGAAACAAACGCTGTTGTGACAGTGATGTACACTGTCTTGTTGGTAAATGTATGATTTCTATTCATTTTACGTCAGATGAAAACTTTGGTTGTAAGCTTTAGATAATTATTTAATAACAGCCAGACATTTTAAATGAGAATAAGAAGTATTTCTTTGTGCCCCCTTTCCCTGTTAATGCCCTACCTGGCCCCCTGGCAAAACTTTGCTAGACCTGCACAGTTACCAGCTGTCAGCTACGTAGAAAAGGATCCTGGTGTTATTTGTCTCTCAGAAACAGTTCATAACTTCCCTTCAACTCATTCATGTCACCTAAAAGGTAAACCTGTTTCTCCATCACCTGTTCAGCTCTGATGATTAGTAAGGACATCTCCTGGTTTCATCTTCATGTTTCCCTCTCACCAGATATACAAACGATATCATGACCAGCAGTTTTTACAGCTGTGGCTCCAGCAAACATCAGCTGATACTAGAAATTAATATTAAATACATTCTAACAACAGCTGACCAAGCTTAAACGTGCTGCTTTTTAGTGCGACATCCGGCAGTTTCCTCTTTCTGGCGCAAAGTGAGCGATAAACAAACAAGAGAGAAAAGCTGATCATTGATCATTGATCAGTTTCACGATTGAAGTAGCAACAGGAGAGAGAGGGAGAGAATGAGAGGAGAAGAAGATGCAGCTGTGCAGCAAAGACACAATAACTCAGCTTTGTGTCTTTTTCCATCCTGGCTGAAGTACGGGACAAACTGTGTTCCTTCTCAGCTCAACCGAAACGGTAATAATTTCTCTGAATGCAGGACGATTCCGTTTGTACCGGAGGGTTGGCAACTCTACTAACTAACCTTATGAATAAAATAAAGTTCACTATCAATAAAATCATAGCACCCGCCCAGCAGTATATAAATTCCGTCATGCTAGCTAGTACGCAGTACGAGTTATTGTAACTGACTGTAAAAAGTCAGCACAACGAAAATAAACTCCACCTAAACTTGGTTTATATCTGACCCAGATAAACTGCAGGTCATTAACTTCTTACCTGAAGTTCAGTTCACCTGACGCTCCGACCGGCGGCTGCCTCGGGTCTCTCCGACTCCTGCCTCCCCTTCCCTCATCCACCTGCTGGCCTCCACCACTTGTTAATTTACTGAATCTGTGGAAGCTCCGCCATAGCCACCACCAAACAACTGAGTTATTTTACACACCGATCAGCTTCTGGTCAGTCCACCACCAAAAAATAATAATAATGATAATAATCGGGCCACCGAGCAAATGCCCTTATGCCCGATGGCCAGTCCAGCTATGGTCGTGCGTGCTATCAGTTAACCCTTCGCGTGCCAACGGTGGCACGTGCCTAGGGTTGCCGACCCCTGATTTATAACTAACTAATGGCATTATGTAGCTTACAAAAGTTATAGTTATAGTTTATTTAAGTGAAGCCTTTGATCCAGAGAAGAAATGATGTTAGGACTACAGGGGATCTGGTATGTTTACATATGTTCTACCGTTGCTGTTACCATAGAAACCGATATACACATATATATGTATATTTGGGGTAGGGGGCTTTTTACTAATGTTAAGCTAATTTTAACCATTTCATTTGAAAAAAGTGTCAAATTTGAAGGCTTTAAATCAAAGTAACACCTTTTTTCACATTCATACACCAGTCGGTAAATTCTACACCTTCCTGGAAAATTTAAAGCATACAAGCAATTTACCGGGAAAGTCTTGGAATACACTTATTTGATGACATTAAAACTTGATATTCACACTGGAACTTGTTAATTATTATAGTCATCTAGTGACTCTTAAAATAATTGAAGAAATTTTGAAATTTTGTACCAGGTGACTGTCGACGAGTCGGGGTCCACGACGAGCCATCTTCAAGCTTTGCTGTTATGATGAAACATGAGTACAAAAGATCCAAAGATGCAGTAGTTGTTGTCGCTTTCTAGTAAAATCCGCTTTCTGTAGAAATATTCTCCAAACGTTATCTATCCACAAGCTGAGCTTGGAGCAGGTCAAGACAAGTCCAAGAGCAAGTGTAAAGGGACGACTGGAACCTTGTGCAGCATTCATATACCTACAGCGGGCCGTGGTTACGGTTGCTAACATGCGTGTGCACGTGATAGAACTATATGAATTGAGCCCATCGCAATGTAATTTACAGTAAAGTTATGGTCATTTATAGTTACTGCCTTTGTTACCCTTTATGTGGGATGTCTAATAACCATGTAGGTATATCCAGAAAAAACACAGATATTAGAAAGCAGCAAGTCAGTACCTGAGATGTTTGCTTGAGTGAATACATTAGCATATGCTAATATTACGTCTTCACATTTTTCTTTTCAAGGTAACAAAAACTTAGCGTTCTCGCTACTTACCATGCTGTAATACAGCTATATGCTAGCACAGACATTTAACAAATGTTTTTTAAAATGCTAGCCGTGCTAATTAGCCTTAGGATTGCTTGAGGTCTTGTTTCGTAAGGGAACTTAGGCCCTTAAGACATAACATATAGCAAGAACCTATAACGATAATTGACATTTGACCCCCTTTGTGATTATAGCAGCTGTGTGTTATGTCATGGCATGTTTTAAAAATGCCACCTGAAATTTATGCAACCAGTGCAAGGAGGGGTTCTTGATAGTTTTGTACTTTGGCCCATGGCGTATGGGTGTAACGGAGAATCAGCCAATCAAATCGCACCGTCTGAGCGCAGGTTCCAGTCCTGGTTGGACAAAGGCTGTGTTACATTATCAAAAGATAAACATCATTTTTAATTTAGTTCATGTGGATAACATTATTTTTCACTTTGCTTTTTCTTATTATTTGATTATCATTTTTATCATTTAAAATGATCATTTATCATTTTATTTATATTACAGTGTTACGGCCTGTGGAGTATTATGTACCTATACTGTGTAAAGGAATATCTTTTATTTATATTTATGTATTATTCACATTATTTTATTGTACAATGCTTTGGTGCCACGGGATTTTAGCATGCCTCAATGTCTCACACTTCATTCCGCTAACATAAGGTATCTCAGGAAGTTGGAAGCAGGCGTTCACACAGGAAGAGTTAATCTTTTGTCTTCTCCACTGTAAGAGGAAGCAAGGGAGTGTGAACTTTTCTCTGGGGGAAGACCAAAGGTGTGAAAACAGCGGTGTACTGCCTTTTGGTTCTGTAGAAGGTGTTTAAACCCAAGGCTGTGTTGGGTTCAGCAGAGACTCTGCCTTGGGTTTAACCCACGATGGCTGCTCTCACCAAGTAGGTTTTGCTGTTTTTGATGAAAGGATGTTAGCTACATCCTACCGTTGTCTGTAGGCTTTATTTAATGGAAACGTCCACAACAACTGTCACAAAGTATATAACTCAGAATAAACTGTATCATCTCAAAACTGTGACGATACAGTTTTGAGATGATACAGACCAGACATACTCTTCAGTTATGCAGACATCCAACTTTTAATACAAGGTTAAAGTTAAAACTATAATTCAGATACATTCTGATGGCATAGAAAATTAAGCTTATGCATAATTTCAATAAGGAAGATCTGTAATAAGTCATTTGTCTGCTTCCTGGTGGCTGCTAGTTTATATCTATTCAGAATCAGAATCAGAATACTTTATTGATCCCTAGGGAAATTTTTTCGTTACAGTGCTCCATTATAAACAAACATTAACAAAGACAGACAATACACTAACTAAGAATAGCACAATATATTCAGGTATATATACATAAATCACATACAAAAAGTCACTATTAATAAATAGCTGAAAAGAACATGTGCAAGAAGGGTGTAGCTGTTGCAGTAAACAGTGTGTTAAGTGATGAGTTGTACAGGGAGATGGCCACAGGCAGGAATGATTTCCTGTGCCGTTCAGTGGTGCTTTTCGGTAATCTCAGTCTCTCACTCAACGTGCTCCTGTGACTGACCAGCATGTCATGGAGTGGGTGGGAGGTGTTATCCAACATTGTCTTTATCTTGGACAACATCCGCCTCTCCGACACCACCTTGAGGGAGTCCAGCTCCATCCCCACAACATTACTGGCCTTACGAATCAGTTTATGGAGTCTGTTGGCATCTGCGACCCTCAGCCTGCTCCCCCAGCATGCAACGGCATAGAGGATCGCACTGGCCACAACAGACTCGCAGAAAATCCTGAGCATTTTCTGGCAGATGTTGAAGGACCTCAGTCGCCTCAAAAAATAGAGACGACTCTGGCCCTTTCTGTAAAGTGCTGTGGTGTTTTTAGCCCAGTCCAGTTTATTGTCAATGTGTACTCCAAGGTATTTATAGTCCTCCACAATGTCAACACTGACCCCTTGGATTGAAACAGGGGTCAAGTGTTTCCTGGTCTTCCTGAAGTCCACTATCAATTCCTTAGTCTTTGCCACGTTGAGCTGCAGATGATTCTGCTCACACCACGTGACAAAGGAGTCGACCACAGCCCGGTACTCTGTCTCATCATCCCTGTTGATGCATCCAACCACCGCAGAGTCATCAGAAACTTCTGAAGATGGCAGGTCTCTGTGCAGTGGCTGAAGTCTGTGGTGTAGAGGGTGAAGAGGAAGGGGGAGAGGACAGTCCCCTGTGGTGCCCGTGTGTTGCTGATTACCTTGTCAGACACACACTGTGGAGACGTACATATTGTGGTCTTCCTGTCAGGTAATCAACAATCCAGGACACCAGAGAAGCATCCACCTGCATCGCTGTTAACTTATCACCCAGGAGGGTCGGCCTGATGGTGTTGAAAGCACATTCATTTTCCAGCACAAACTCAGTACTGGCTTCATTACTTTCTTCCAGTTATGCTCTTGCCTGCCTTCTCCAAGCAACTCAGCCTCCACTCTGCATGCTTTAAATCTGTTGCTCTTCTGCTTCTGCTATTCTGCGTTTCAGATCCTCAGCCATGCAGCCCGCCTCCTCTCCTTTCTCCTCCTCACCGTGGTCACTTGGAACCCTGTCCAGCCTCCATCTTCATCACTACCAGCATGTTGACTCTGGGGTGGGGCTTGTGCAAAATCCTGCCACTGCTGAGATTCCTTCTGCTATGATGGGTCATTGGAGTCTAAGTGCCTAACAGTTACATTTATTTCTGTATCTCAATAAATCATGTTGGTTTTTTCCACATGATCTTTCCTTATTGAACTGTTTTTGTAGATAAGCTTCAAGCCAGCAAGCAACAATACCTAAACCAAATATTATCACCAGAAGTGAGAAAGTGTCTGGACTATCTCCAGCTGTGTTGCATGTATTAAAGATAACTTCAGACACTGTCTGGTTGTCATGTCTGAAACAGGCTGTACAGTCACACAGATAAAAGACATCAGTCATGTTTCTAATGATATAAATCAACCAGAAAGATTATAAAGACAAAAGCTGTGAGACGCCACTAGAGAAAGGATGGCTTGTTATCATTACATGAATGATTTAGAATTAATATGTAAGCTTCAGGGCAGCACTCACAACTTTTTCAAACTGATTACCTGATGGTAAGCTTACACAGATATATAAACATACAGGTGAACTCTAAGAGGTTATAAAGAAGAGAGCTGTGCTTTTACAGAACACAATTTATTTACATTTTATATTTACAATCAGTTTTATTTATATAAACAAAATAAACATTACGAAACTAGAACAAAACTATAAACTGTTATAAACCTGTTTCAGGTCCATGTGGCAGAACCTGCAAGGCGGCCTGTTTGTTGGGTTTCTGGCCTTTTCCTCTTTTTCTCCATCCTTTCCTCTGACCTCTTCTGGTAGCATCCAGATCCCTTTGGAAAAATTCTGTCTGGGCAAATTCCTCAAAGGGCATTTTCGGGTTACTGATTCCCTCAGCAGCATAAGTTTGATGCACCTTGTTGGAACAATAGAAATAGAGCACAGGCCCTCTCTGGTAAAAATAGTGGACGGTGGATCCGTGTGTCTCATATTGAGACTTGGGCTGTCCACAGGCAAGACAAGTCTTTGTCTGCCTTCTTTTTCCCTCAGGCTGCTGCTGCTGCTGTTGCTTTTCTAAGATGCCCTCCACAATCTTCTCTATTGAGTCAGTGGTGCAGACAGGGCAGGAGGAGGCGGGTTAAAGACGGCAGGCTCTATGGTGACTACGGGAACACTAGTTGTTTCACTGCCTTCCGTTAATGAGTGCCACAGCTGCTGAGTCTCCAGAAGTTTTTCTGGGCTTGTGTTCAAAGATGAATTGGTGTTGAGAAGCTTAGCCAAGTGCTTCACATAACGGGATATGTGCACCTTGGATGTGGATGCAGCAGGCTGTTGGGATCTGCAGCAGAACGATGGACCATGTCTGCATAATCTTGATCCACAAGCTTCAGGATGTCCTTCTTCCCATGGTACTTTTGCAGCAGATCATCTATTGCCTCTTTCATGCGTCGTGTCCAGCGTGTGGTCCAGCACAAAAACCGACCACCTGTCTTTATAGGTCCAGTGCACCCAGATTAAAACTTTGGGTGTAAGATTCAGATAATTATTTATTAAAAGCTACATATTTTAAATGAGAATAAGTTTCACGATTGAAGTAGCAGCAGCAGAGGAGAGAGAAGAGGCAGTCGCGCTATATATCGGTTGTTAAACTTAACGCTGGAATGCTTTACAAACATTCAGAGATGAACTTAAACACTTGCTTTACTTCTCTCTGGGATAACTTCCTCGGAGATGAAATGCTGGTTTGGTAGCGAGGCTACAAATACACACAGGCGCTGTATCACATGACGCATACTGCTGCAACGTGCTACGGTTATGAGCCGAGTTACGCCGTGTTGCAAGTTTTGTGAGATGCTTTTTGATATTTAATGGATCGGATTACATTTTTTATTTTTCGCCGATATCCGATCCAGTAATTCAGGTCAGTATCGGACCGATACCGATACGTAATATCTGATCGGTCCATCTCTAATTTCCGACACTGAAAAGGTCAAAGGTCAACTTTAACATTAAAAGGTGTAAAACAAGTACAAGATATTTACAATAAGCAGACTCAAGAAGAAAGTGTCTTTCCAACACTGAAAAGGTCAAAGGTCAACTTTAACAGTAAAAGGTGTTCAAACAAGTACAAGATATTTACAATAAGCAGACCTCAGTGCAAGAAAGTGTCTTTCCAACACTGAAAGGTCAAAGGTCAACTTTAACAGTAAAAGGTGTAAACAAGTACAAGATATTTACAATAAGCAGACCTCAGTGCAAGAAAGTGTCTTTCCAACACTGAAAAGGTCAAAGGTCAACTTTAAAGGTGTAAAACAAGTACAAGATATTTACAATAAGCAGACCTCAGCAAGAAAGTGTCTTTCCAACACTGAAAAGGTCAAAGGTCAACTTTAAAGGTGTAAAAACAAGTACAAGATATTTACAATAAGCAGACCTCAGTGCAAGAAAGTGTCTTTCCAACACTGAAAAGGTCAAAGGTCAACTTTAAAGGTGTAAAAACAAGTACAAGATATTTACAATAAGCAGACCTCAGAGCAAGAAAGTGTCTTTCCAACACTGAAAAGGTCAAAGGTCAACTTTAAAGGTGTAAAAACAAGTACAAGATATTTACAATAAGCAGACCTCAGTGCAAGAAAGTGTCTTTCCAACACTGAAAAGGTCAAAGGTCAACTAACTTAAAGGTGTAAAAAAAGTACAAGATATTTACAATAAGCAGACCTCAGTGCAAGAAAGTGTCTTTCCAACACTGAAAAGGTCAAAGGTCAACTTTAAAGGTGTAAAAACAAGTACAAGATATTTACAATAAGCAGACCTCAGAGCAAGAAAGTGTCTTTCCAACACTGAAAAGGTCAAAGGTCAACTTTAAAGGTGTAAAAACAAGTACAAGATATTTACAATAAGCAGACCTCAGAGCAAGAAAGTGTCTTTCCAACACTGAAAAGGTCAAAGGTCAACTTTAAAGGTGTAAAAACAAGTACAAGATATTTACAATAAGCAGACCTCAGTGCAAGAAAGTGTCTTTCCAACACTGAAAAGGTCAAAGGTCAACTTTAAAGGTGTAAAACAAGTACAAGATATTTACAATAAGCAGACCTCAGAGCAAGAAAGTGTCTTTCCAACACTGAAAAGGTCAAAGGTCAACTTTAAAGGTGTAAAAACAAGTACAAGATATTTACAATAAGCAGACCTCAGTGCAAGAAAGTGTCTTTCCAACACTGAAAAGGTCAAAGGTCAACTTTACATTAAAAGGTGTAAAAACAAGTACAAGATATTTACAATAAGCAGACCTCAGTGCAAGAAAGTGTCTTTCCAACACTGAAAAGGTCAAAGGTCAACTTTAAAGGTGTAAAAACAAGTACAGATATTTACAATAAGCAGACCTCAGTGCAAGAAGTGTCTTTCCAACACTGAAAAGGTCAAAGGTCAACTTTAACATTAAAAGGTGTAAAAACAAGTACAAGATATTTACAATAAGCAGACCTCAGTGCAAAAAGTGTCTTTCCAACACTGAAAAGGTAAAGGTCAATTTAAAAGGTGTAAAAACAAGTACAGATATTTACAATAAGCAGACCTCAGTGCAAGAAAGTGTCTTTCCAACACTGAAAAGGTCAAAGGTCAACTTTAACATTGAAAGGTGTAAAAACAAGTACAAGATATTTACAATAAGCAGACCCAGTGCAAGAAAGTGTCTTTCCAACACTGAAAAGGTCAAAGGTCAACTAACATTAAAGGTGTAAAAACAAGTACAAGATATTTACAATAAGCAGACCTCAGTGCAAGAAAGTGTCTTTCCAACACTGAAAAGGTTCAAAGGTCAATTAAAGGCGTAAAAACAAGTACAGGACATTTACAATAAGCAGACCTCAGTGCAAGGAAAGTGTCTTTCAACACTGAAAAGGTCAAAGGTCAACTTTAACATTGAAAGGTGTAAAAACAAGTACAAGATATTTACAATAAGCAGACTCAGTGCAAGAAAGTGTCTTTCCAACACTGAAAAGGTCAAAGGTCAACTTTAACATTGAAAGGTGTAAAAACAAGTACAGATATTTACAATAAGAGACCTCAGTGCAAGAAAGTGTCTTTCCAACACTGAAAGGTCAAAGGTCAACTTTAAAAGGTGTAAAAACAGTACAAGATATTTACAATAAGCAGATCTCAGTGCAAGAAAGTGTCTTTCCAACACTGAAAAGGTCAAAGGTCAATTTAAAGGTGTAAAAACAAGTACAGATATTTACAATAAGCAGACCTCAGTGCAAGAAAGTGTCTTTCCAACACTGAAAGGTCAAAGGTCAACTTTAACATTGAAAGGTGTAAAAACAAGTACAAGATATTTACAATAAGCAGACCTCAGTGCAAGAAAGTGCTTTCCAACACTGAAAAGGTCAAAGGTCACTTTAACATTAAAAGGTGTAAAAACAAGTACAAGTATT
>NW_020329099.1:0-13168 GCF_001858045.2 Oreochromis niloticus | reverse complement strand
GTGTCTTTCCAACACTGAAAAGGTCAAAGGTCAACTTTAAAGGTGTAAAAACAAGTACAGGATATTTACAATAAGCAGACCTCAGTGCAAGAAAGTGTCTTTCCAACACTGAAAAGGTCAAAGGTCAACTTTAAAGGTGTAAAAACAGTACAGGATATTTACAATAAGCAGACCTCAGTGCAAGAAAGTGTCTTTCCAACACTGAAAAGGTCAAAGGTCAACTTAAAGGTGTAAAACAAGTACAGGATATTTACAATAAGCAGACTCAGTGCAGAGAAGTGTCTTTCCAACACTGAAAAGGTCAAAGGTCAACTTTAAAGGTGTAAAACATACAGGATATTTACAATAAGCAGACTCAGTGCAAGAAAGTGCTTTCCAACACTGAAAGGTCAAAGGTCAACTTTAAAGGTGTAAAACAAGAACAGATATTTACAATAAGCGACCTCAGTGCAAGAAAGTGTCTTCCAACACTGAAAAGGTCAAAGGTCAACGTTACATTAAAAGGTTCAAACAAGTACAAGATTTACATAAGCAGACCTCAGTGGCAAGAAAGGGAGGTGGGGGGTACTCACCTTCCACTTCACTGACACACATCAGCATCCAGTTCTTCATGAGAAGAGGGGGAGGGGCGATGTACTCACCTTTATTGACGCGCTCGGTTTCAGTGTCCATGCTTCATCAGAAGAGATGGCGCTCAGGAGAGTGTCATCAAGGATCCATGACTTCAGAAAGGCCTCGTTCTCGGGACGTTCAACAATGTAGTCAAGACAGCCTGTAAGGAAACAAGTTTAAAATAACATTAGGAATGTAGTAAACACCCAGTGCTAAAGCTACAGGCTACATTTATATCAGACTGAATGACACTTTACTTGTTCATGTGAGAAGAAAACAAGATGTCAACTATGTCCACAATCATTAAGTGAAGCATCCATTTTTAAAAAAGAGCACCAAATCTCTGCCAAGGCAGCTCACTCTGTGCACACTACCCTGTTAAGGTAACAGTATTGTATTTTGTATACGTCCATTTTGTTTATTGTTCTTTTTAAACCTTTATGCAACACTGCGTTCGAGTAGGTAATGGATAATAGGTATTGATTGTAAAGAACTGGGCATGAATACCTTATTATATAAATATTCTACAGTAAATTTATAACTACTTATAATTTATAACAGGGGTAGGCAACCTTTTTGATGGCGAGTGCCATTTAAAATTTCCTCAGAAGTCAGTGTGCCATATGATTGCATTAGCAATAAATTTAATAACGCTCTATATTAACAGTTACACATTATATAGAACCACTTTATAGAATTATATTTGTTTGCAAATGTTGGCAGCTATCAGCGAATAGTTATCAGCTATTTTGAAACAAAAAAAGACACTTTTTATTCATAACAAGAACTCCATAACGGCAAATGAACTGTACAACAGAAAATACAAATGCTATTTATGGTCTCCTCACAACAATGATAAGAAAAATAAACTGGCCAATATGGTATGTTTGTTAATACAGAGACACACATGTTAATGTGATCTCTGGTCTCCCACTCAGAGACACAGGTCTCCGAGTGTCCAACATTCAGACAGCTACCTGAGGACACTCATGTGAGAGAAAATCTGCTCACACAGATATGTAGAGCCAAATACTGTCAATAAGGCCTCTGCAATGTTCTGAAGACAGTTAAACTTGTCAGGTAGTGATGTCCAGCAGGTGAAAATGCAAGCTCCATGAACATGCACAGCTGTAGATTCCAGCTGCTTCGATGTCGCATTAACTGGCATTAACTCAGCCAGTTAATGCCAGACAAATCTAGCTGCTCATTAAAGATTTCTGGTTTGATCAGAAAATAAAACATTGGTCCATACACCTGAAAGTCCCAAAAATGCATTGTGTCTCGAGTCTATGGATGCAATTTGACTAAAGACCGGCCCCCAGATATTAAAGCCATAAAGCCTTTGAATGAAAACAAACGCTGTTGTGACAGTGATGTACACTGTCTGTTGGTAAATGTATGATTTCTATTCATTTACGTCAGATGAAAACTTTGGTTGTAAGCTTTAGATAATTATTTAATAACACCAGACATTTAAATGAGAATAAGAAAGTATTTCTTTGTGCCCCTTTCCTGTATGCCCT
Organism: Oreochromis niloticus; assembly: GCF_001858045.2. Classification (NCBI taxonomy): domain Eukaryota; kingdom Metazoa; phylum Chordata; class Actinopteri; order Cichliformes; family Cichlidae; genus Oreochromis; species Oreochromis niloticus. The sequence goes on along the minus strand of NW_020329099.1, from coordinate 11,033 downwards.
ACCTGGCCCCTGGCAAAACTTTGCTAGACCTGCACAGTTACCAGCTGTCAGCTACGTAGAAAAGGATCCTGGTGTTATTTGTCTCTCAGAAACAGTTCATACTTCCCTTCAACTCATCATGTACCTAAAAGGTAAACTGTTTCTCCATCACCTGTTCAGCTCTGATGATTTAGTAAGGACATCTCCTGGTTCATCTTCATGTTTCCTCTCACCAGATATACAAACCGATATCATGACCAGCAGTTTTTACAGCTGTGGCTCAGCAAACATCAGCTGATACTAGAAATTAATATTAAATACATTCTAACAACAGCTGACCAAGCCTTAAACGTGCTGCTGTTGTTTAGTGCGACATCCGGCAGTTTCCTCTTTCTGGCGCAAAGTGAGCGATAAACAACAAGAGAGAAAAGTAGATCATTGATCATTGATCAGTTTCACGATTGAAGTAGCAACAGGAGAGAGAGGGGAGAGAATGAGAGGAGAAGAAGATGCAGCTGTGCAGCAAAGACACAATAACTCAGCTTTGTGTCTTTTTCCATCCTGGCTGAAGTACGGGACAAACTGTGTTCCTTCTCAGCTCAACACGAAACGGGTAATAATTTCTCTGAATGCAGGACGATTCCGTTTGTACCGGAGGGTTGGCAACTCTACTAACTAACCTTATGAATAAAATAAAGTTCACTATCAATAAAATCATAGCACCCGCCCAGCAGTATATAAATTCCGTCATGCTAGCTAGTACGCAGTACGAGTTATTGTAACTGACTGTAAAAAGTCAGCACAACGAAAATAAACTCCACCTAAACTTGGTTTATATCTGACCCAGATAAACTGCAGGTCATTAACTTCTTACCTGAAGTTCAGTTCACCTGACGCTCCGACCGGCGGCTGCCTCGGGTCTCTCCGACTCCTGCCTCCCCTTCCCTCATCCACCTGCTGGCCTCCACCACTTGTTAATTTTACTGAATCTGTGGAAGCTCCGCCATAGCCACCACCAAACAACTGAGTTATTTTTACACACCGATCAGCTTCTGGTCAGTCCACCACCAAAAAAATAATAATAATGATAATAATCGGGCCACCGAGCAAATGCCCTTATGCCCGATGGCCAGTCCAGCTATGGTCGTGCGTGCTATCAGTTAACCCTTCGCGTGCCAACGGTGGCACGTGCCTAGGGTTGCCGACCCCTGATTTATAACTAACTAATGGCATTATGTAGCTTACAAAAGTTATAGTTATAGTTTATTTAAGTGAAGCCTTTGATCCAGAGAAGAAAATGATGTTAGGACCTACAGGGGATCTGGTATGTTTACATATGTTCTACCGTTGCTGTTACCATAGAAACCGATATACACATATATATGTATATTTGGGGTAGGGGGGCTTTTTTACTAATGTTAAGCTAATTTTAACCATTTCATTTGAAAAAGTGTCAAATTTGAAGGCTTTAAATCAAAGTAACACCTTTTTTCACATTCATACACCAGTCGGTAATAAATTCTACACCTCTCCTGGAAAATTTAAAGCATACAAGCAATTTACCGGGAAAAGTCTTGGAATACACTTATTTTGATGACATTAAAACTTGATATTCACACTGGAACTTGTTAAATTATTATAGTCATCTAGTGACTCTTAAAATAATTGAAGAAATTTTTGAAATTTTGTACCAGGTGACTGTCGACGAGTCGGGGTCCACGACGAGCCATCTTCAAGCTTTGCTGTTATGATGAAACATGAGTACAAAAGATCCAAAGATGCAGTAGTTGTTGTCGCTTTCTAGTAAAATCCGCTTTCTGTAGAAATATTCTCCAAACGTTATCTATCCACAAGCTGAGCTTGGAGCAGGTCAAGACAAGTCCAAGAGCAAGTGTAAAGGGACGACTGGAACCTTGTGCAGCATTCATATACCTACAGCGGGCCGTGGTTACGGTTGCTAACATGCGTGTGCACGTGATAGAACTATATGAATTGAGCCCATCGCAATGTAATTTACAGTAAAGTTATGGTCATTTATAGTTACTGCCTTTGTTACCCTTTATGTGGGATGTCTAATAACCATGTAGGTATATCCAGAAATAAACACAGATATTAGAAAGCAGCAAGTCAGTACCTGAGATGTTTGCTTGAGTGAATAACATTAGCATATGCTAATATTACGTCTTCACATTTTTCTTTTCAAAGGTAACAAAAACTTAGCGTTCTCGCTACTTACCATGCTGTAATACAGCTATATGCTAGCACAGACATTTAACAAATGTTTTTTAAAATGCTAGCCGTGCTAATTAGCCTTAGGATTGCTTGAGGTCTTGTTTCGTAAGGGAACTTAGGCCCTTAAGACATAACATATAGCAAGAACCTATAACGATAATTGACATTTGACCCCCTTTGTGATTATAGCAGCTGTGTGTTATGTCATGGCATGTTTTAAAAATGCCACCTGAAATTTATGCAACCAGTGCAAGGAGGGGGGTTCTTGATAGTTTTGTACTTTGGCCCATGGCGTATGGGTGTAACGGAGAATCAGCCAATCAAATCGCACCGTCTGAGCGCAGGTTCCAGTCCTGGTTGGGACAAAGGCTGTGTTACATTATCAAAAGATAAACATCATTTTTAATTTAGTTCATGTGGATAACATTTATTTTTCACTTTGCTTTTTCTTATTATTTGATTATCATTTTTATCATTTAAAATGATCATTTATCATTTTATTTATATTACAGTGTTACGGCCTGTGGAGTATTATGTACCTATACTGTGTAAAGGAATATCTTTTATTTATATTTATGTATTATTCACATTATTTTATTGTACAATGCTTTGGTGCCACGGGATTTTAGCATGCCTCAATGTCTCACACATTCATTCCGCTAACATAAGGTATCTCAGGAAGTTGGAAGCAGGCGTTCACACAGGAAGAGTTAATCTTTTGTCTTCTCCACTGTAAGAGGAAGCAAGGGAGTGTGAACTTTTCTCTGGGGGAAGACCAAAGGTGTGAAAACAGCGGTGTACTGCCTTTTGGTTCTGTAGAAGGTGTTTAAACCCAAGGCTGTGTTGGGTTCAGCAGAGACTCTGCCTTGGGTTTAACCCACGATGGCTGCTCTCACCAAGTAGGTTTTGCTGTTTTTGATGAAAGGATGTTAGCTACATCCTACCGTTGTCTGTAGGCTTTATTTAATGGAAACGTCCACAACAACTGTCACAAAGTATATAACTCAGAATAAACTGTATCATCTCAAAACTGTGACGATACAGTTTTGAGATGATACAGACCAGACATACTCTTCAGTTATGCAGACATCCAACTTTTAATACAAAGGTTAAAGTTAAAACTATAATTCAGATACATTCTGATGGCATAGAAAATTAAGCTTATGCATAATTTCAATAAGGAAGATCTGTAATAAGTCATTTGTCTGCTTCCTGGTGGCTGCTAGTTTATATCTATTCAGAATCAGAATCAGAATACTTTATTGATCCCTAGGGGAAATTATTTTTCGTTACAGTGCTCCATTATAAACAAACATTAACAAAGACAGACAATACACTAACTAAGAATAGCACAATATATTCAGGTATATATATACATAAAAGTCACTATACATAAAAGTCACTATTAATAAATAGCTGAAAAAGAACATGTGCAAGAAGGGTGTAGCTGTTGCAGTAAACAGTGTGTTAAGTGGATGAGTTGTACAGGGAGATGGCCACAGGCAGGAATGATTTCCTGTGCCGTTCAGTGGTGCTTTTCGGTAATCTCAGTCTCTCACTCAACGTGCTCCTGTGACTGACCAGCATGTCATGGAGTGGGTGGGAGGTGTTATCCAACATTGTCTTTATCTTGGACAACATCCGCCTCTCCGACACCACCTTGAGGGAGTCCAGCTCCATCCCCACAACATTACTGGCCTTACGAATCAGTTTATGGAGTCTGTTGGCATCTGCGACCCTCAGCCTGCTCCCCCAGCATGCAACGGCATAGAGGATCGCACTGGCCACAACAGACTCGCAGAAAATCCTGAGCATTTTCTGGCAGATGTTGAAGGACCTCAGTCGCCTCAAAAAATAGAGACGACTCTGGCCCTTTCTGTAAAGTGCTGTGGTGTTTTTAGCCCAGTCCAGTTTATTGTCAATGTGTACTCCAAGGTATTTATAGTCCTCCACAATGTCAACACTGACCCCTTGGATTGAAACAGGGGTCAAGTGTTTCCTGGTCTTCCTGAAGTCCACTATCAATTCCTTAGTCTTTGCCACGTTGAGCTGCAGATGATTCTGCTCACACCACGTGACAAAGGAGTCGACCACAGCCCGGTACTCTGTCTCATCATCCCTGTTGATGCATCCAACCACCGCAGAGTCATCAGAAAACTTCTGAAGATGGCAGGTCTCTGTGCAGTGGCTGAAGTCTGTGGTGTAGAGGGTGAAGAGGAAGGGGAGAGGACAGTCCCCTGTGGTGCCCGTGTGTTGCTGATTACCTTGTCAGACACACACTGTGGGAGACGTACATATTGTGGTCTTCCTGTCAGGTAATCAACAATCCAGGACACCAGAGAAGCATCCACCTGCATCGCTGTTAACTTATCACCCAGGAGGGTCGGCCTGATGGTGTTGAAAGCACATTCATTTTCCAGCACAAACTCAGTACTGGCTTCATTACTTTCTTCCAGTTATGCTCTTGCCTGCCTTCTCCAAGCAACTCAGCCTCCACTCTGCATGCTTTAAATCTGTTGCTCTTCTGCTTCTGCTATTCTGCGTTTCAGATCCTCAGCCATGCAGCCCGCCTCCTCTCCTTTCTCCTCCTCACCGTGGTCACTTGGAACCCTGTCCCAGCCTCCATCTTCATCACTACCAGCATGTTGACTCTGGGGTGGGGCTTGTGCAAAATCCTGCCACTGCTGAGATTCCTTCTGCTATGATGGGTCATTGGAGTCTAAGTGCCTAACAGTTACATTTATTTCTGTATCTCAATAAATCATGTTGGTTTTTTCCACATGATCTTTCCTTATTGAACTGTTTTTGTAGATAAGCTTCAAGCCAGCAAGCAACAATACCTAAACCAAAAATATTATCACCAGAAGTGAGAAAGTGTCTGGACTATCTCCAGCTGTGTTGCATGTATTAAAGATAACTTCAGACACTGTCTGGTTGTCATGTCTGAAACAGGCTGTACAGTCACACAGATAAAAGACATCAGTCATGTTTCTAATGATATAAATCAACCAGAAAGATTATAAAGACAAAAGCTGTGAGACGCCACTAGAGAAAGGATGGCTTGTTATCATTACATGAAATGATTTAGAATTAATATGTAAGCTTTCAGGGCAGCACTCACAACTTTTTCAAACTGATTACCTGATGGTAAGCTTACACAGATATATAAACATACAGGTGAACTCTAAGAGGTTATAAAGAAGAGAGCTGTGCTTTTACAGAACACAATTTATTTACATTTTATATTTACAATCAGTTTTTATTTATATAAACAAAATAAACATTACGAAACTAGAACAAAACTATAAACTGTTATAAACCTGTTTCAGGTCCATGTGGCAGAACCTGCAGAGGCGGCCTGTTTGTTGGGTTTCTGGCCTTTTCCTCTTTTTCTCCATCCTTTCCTCTGACCTCTTCCTGGTAGCATCCAGATCCCTTTGGAAAAATTCTGTCTGGGCAAATTCCTCAAAGGGCATTTTCGGGTTACTGATTCCCTCAGCAGCATAAGTTTGATGCACCTTGTTGGAACAATAGAAATAGAGCACAGGCCCTCTCTGGTAAAAATAGTGGACGGTGGATCCGTGTGTCTCATATTGAGACTTGGGCTGTCCACAGGCAAGACAAGTCTTTGTCTGCCTTCTTTTTCCCTCAGGCTGCTGCTGCTGCTGTTGCTTTTCTAAGATGCCCTCCACAATCTTCTCTATTGAGTCAGTGGTGCAGACAGGGCAGGAGGAGGCGGGTTAAAGACGGCAGGCTCTATGGTGACTACGGGAACACTAGTTGTTTCACTGCCTTCCGTTAATGAGTGCCACAGCTGCTGAGTCTCCAGAAGTTTTTCTGGGCTTGTGTTCAAAGATGAATTGGTGTTGAGAAGCTTAGCCAAGTGCTTCACATAACGGGATATGTGCACCTTGGATGTGGGATGCAGCAGGCTGTTGGGATCTGCAGCAGAACGATGGACCATGTCTGCATAATCTTGATCCACAAGCTTCAGGATGTCCTTCTTCCCATGGTACTTTTGCAGCAGATCATCTATTGCCTCTTTCATGCGTCGTGTCCAGCGTGTGTGGTCCAGCACAAAAACCCGACCACCTGTCTTTATAGGTCCAGTGCACCCAGATTAAAACTTTGGGTGTAAGATTCAGATAATTATTTATTAAAAGCTACATATTTTAAATGAGAATAAGTTTCACGATTGAAGTAGCAGCAGCAGAGGGAGAGAGAAGAGGCAGTCGCGCTATATATCGGTTGTTAAACTTAACGCTGGAATGCTTTACAAACATTCAGAGATGAACTTAAACACTTGCTTTACTTCTCTCTGGGATAACTTCCTCGGAGATGAAATGCTGGTTTGGTAGCGAGGCTACAAATACACACAGGCGCTGTATCACATGACGCATACTGCTGCAACGTGCTACGGTTATGAGCCGAGTTACGCCGTGTTGCAAGTTTTGTGAGATGCTTTTTTGATATTTAATGGATCGGATTACATTTTTTATTTTTCGCCGATATCCAGTAATTCAGGTCAGTATCGGACCGATACCGATACGTAATATCTGATCGGTCCATCTCTAATTTCCGACACTGAAAAGCACAAAGGTCAACTTTAACATTAAAAGGTGTAAACAAGTACAAGATATTTACAATAAGCAGACCTCAGTGCAAGAAAGTGTCTTTCCAACACTGAAAAGGTCAAAGGTCAACTTTAAAGGTGTAAAAACAAGTACAAGATATTTACAATAAGCAGACCTCAGTGAAAGAAAGTGTCTTTCCAACACTGAAAAGGTCAAAGGTCAACTTTAAAGGTGTAAAAACAATACGATATTTACAATAAGCAGACCTCAGTGCAAGAAAGTGTCTTTCCAACACTGAAAAGGTCAAAGGTCAACTTTAAAGGTGTAAACAAGTACAAGATATTTACAATAAGCAGACCTCAGTGCAAGAAAGTGTCTTTCCAACACTGAAAAGGTCAAAGGTCAACTTTAACAGTAAGTAAGTGTAAACAAGTACAAGATATTTACAATAAGCAGACCTCAGTGCAAGAAAGTGTCTTTCCAACACTGAAAGGTCAAAGGTCAACTTTAACAGTAAAGGTGTAAACAAGTACAAGATATTTACAATAAGCAGACCTCAGTGCAAGAAAGTGTCTTTCCAACACTGAAAAGGTCAAAGGTCAACTTTAAAGGTGTAAAAACAAGTACAAGATATTTACAATAAGCAGACCTCAGTGCAAGAAAGTGTCTTTCCAACACTGAAAAGGTCAAAGGTCAACTTTAAAGGTGTAAAAACAAGTACAAGATATTTACAATAAGCAGACCTCAGTGCAAGAAAGTGTCTTTCCAACACTGAAAAGGTCAAAGGTCAACTTTAAAGGTGTAAAAACAAGTACAAGATATTTACAATAAGCAGACCTCAGAGCAAGAAAGTGTCTTTCCAACACTGAAAAGGTCAAAGGTCAACTTTAAAGGTGTAAAAACAAGTACAAGATATTTACAATAAGCAGACCTCAGAGCAAGAAAGTGTCTTTCCAACACTGAAAAGGTCAAAGGTCAACTTTAAAGGTGTAAAAACAAGTACAAGATATTTACAATAAGCAGACCTCAGTGCAAGAAAGTGTCTTTCCAACACTGAAAAGGTCAAAGGTCAACTTTAAAGGTGTAAAAACAAGTACAAGATATTTACAATAAGCAGACCTCAGTGCAAGAAAGTGTCTTTCCAACACTGAAAAGGTCAAAGGTCAACTTTAAAGGTGTAAAAACAAGTACAAGATATTTACAATAAGCAGACCTCAGTGCAAGAAAGTGTCTTTCCAACACTGAAAAGGTCAAAGGTCAACTTTAAAGGTGTAAAAACAAGTACAAGATATTTACAATAAGCAGACCTCAGTGCAAGAAAGTGTCTTTCCAACACTGAAAAGGTCAAAGGTCAACTTTAAAGGTGTAAAAACAAGTACAGATATTTACAATAAGCAGACCTCAGTGCAAGAAAGTGTCTTTCCAACACTGAAAAGGTCAAAGGTCAACTTTAAAGGTGTAAAAACAAGTACAAGATATTTACAATAAGCAGACCTCAGTGCAAGAAAGTGTCTTTCCAACACTGAAAAGGTCAAAGGTCAACTTTAAAGGTGTAAAAACAAGTACAAGATATTTACAATAAGCAGACCTCAGTGCAAGAAAGTGTCTTTCCAACACTGAAAAGGTCAAAGGTCAACTTTAAAGGTGTAAAAACAAGTACAAGATATTTACAATAAGCAGACCTCAGTGCAAGAAAGTGTCTTTCCAACACTGAAAAGGTCAAAGGTCAACTTTAACATTAAAAGGTGTAAAAACAAGTACAAGATATTTACAATAAGCAGACCTCAGTGCAAGAAAGTGTCTTTCCAACACTGAAAAGGTCAAAGGTCAACTTTAACAGTAAAGGTGTAAAAACAAGTACAAGATATTTACAATAAGCAGACCTCAGTGCAAGAAAGTGTCTTTCCAACACTGAAAAGGTCAAAGGTCAACTTTAAAGGTGTAAAAACAAGTACAAGATATTTACAATAAGCAGACCTCAGTGCAAGAAAGTGTCTTTCCAACACTGAAAAGGTCAAAGGTCAACTTTAAAGGTGTAAAAACAAGTACAAGATATTTACAATAAGCAGACCTCAGTGCAAGAAAGTGTCTTTCCAACACTGAAAAGGTCAAAGGTCAACTTTAAAGGTGTAAAAACAAGTACAAGATATTTACAATAAGCAGACCTCAGTGCAAGAAAGTGTCTTTCCAACACTGAAAAGGTCAAAGGTCAACTTTAAAGGTGTAAAAACAAGTACAAGATATTTACAATAAGCAGACCTCAGTGCAAGAAAGTGTCTTTCCAACACTGAAAAGGTCAAAGGTCAACTTTAAAGGTGTAAAAACAAGTACGATATTTACAATAAGCAGACCTCAGTGCAAGAAAGTGTCTTTCCAACACTGAAAAGGTCAAAGGTCAACTTTAACAGTAAAGGTGTAAAACAAGTACAAGATATTTACAATAAGCAGACCTCAGTGCAAGAAAGTGTCTTTCCAACACTGAAAAGGTCAAAGGTCAACTTTAAAGGTGTAAAAACAAGTACAAGATATTTACAATAAGCAGACCTCAGTGCAAGAAAGTGTCTTTCCAACACTGAAAAGGTCAAAGGTCAACTTTAAAGGTGTAAAAACAAGTACAAGATATTTACAATAAGCAGACCTCAGTGCAAGAAAGTGTCTTTCCAACACTGAAAAGGTCAAAGGTCAACTTTAAAGGTGTAAAAACAAGTACAAGATATTTACAATAAGCAGACCTCAGTGCAAGAAAGTGTCTTTCCAACACTGAAAAGGTCAAAGGTCAACTTTAAAGGTGTAAAAACAAGTACAAGATATTTACAATAAGCAGACCTCAGAGCAAGAAAGTGTCTTTCCAACACTGAAAAGGTCAAAGGTCAACTTTAAAGGTGTAAAAACAAGTACAAGATATTTACAATAAGCAGACCTCAGTGCAAGAAAGTGTCTTTCCAACACTGAAAAGGTCAAAGGTCAACTTTAACATTAAAGGTGTAAAAACAAGTACAAGATATTTACAATAAGCAGACCTCAGTGCAAGAAAGTGTCTTTCCAACACTGAAAAGGTCAAAGGTCAACTTTAAAGGTGTAAAAACAAGTACAAGATATTTACAATAAGCAGACCTCAGTGCAAGAAAGTGTCTTTCCAACACTGAAAAGGTCAAAGGTCAACTTTAAAGGTGTAAAAACAAGTACAAGATATTTACAATAAGCAGACCTCAGTGCAAGAAAGTGTCTTTCCAACACTGAAAAGGTCAAAGGTCAACTTTTTAAAAGGTGTAAAAACAAGTACAAGATATTTACAATAAGCAGACCTCAGTGCAAGAAAGTGTCTTTCCAACACTGAAAAGGTCAAAGGTCAACTTTAAAGGTGTAAAAACAAGTACAAGATATTTACAATAAGCAGACCTCAGTGCAAGAAAGTGTCTTTCCAACACTGAAAAGGTCAAAGGTCAACTTTAAAGGTGTAAAAACAAGTACAAGATATTTACAATAAGCAGACCTCAGTGCAAGAAAGTGTCTTTCCAACACTGAAAAGGTCAAAGGTCAACTTTAACATAAAAGGTGTAAAAACAAGTACAAGATATTTACAATAAGCAGACCTCAGTGCAAGAAAGTGTCTTTCCAACACTGAAAGGTCAAAGGTCAACTTTAACAGTAAAGGTGTAAAACAAGTACAAGATATTTACAATAAGCAGACCTCAGTGCAAGAAAGTGTCTTTCCAACACTGAAAAGGTCAAAGGTCAACTTTAAAGGTGTAAAAACAAGTACAAGATATTTACAATAAGCAGACCTCAGTGCAAGAAAGTGTCTTTCCAACACTGAAAAGGTCAAAGGTCAACTTTAACATAAAGGTGTAAAACAAGTACAAGATATTTACAATAAGCAGACCTCAGTGCAAGAAAGTGTCTTTCCAACACTGAAAAGGTCAAAGGTCAACTTTAAAGGTGTAAAAACAAGTACAAGATATTTACAATAAGCAGACCTCAGTGCAAGAAAGTGTCTTTCCAACACTGAAAAGGTCAAAGGTCAACTTTAAAGGTGTAAAAACAAGTACAAGATATTTACAATAAGCAGACCTCAGTGCAAGAAAGTGTCTTTCCAACACTGAAAAGGTCAAAGGTCAACTTTAAAGGTGTAAAAACAAGTACAAGATATTTACAATAAGCAGACCTCAGTGCAAGAAAGTGTCTTTCCAACACTGAAAAGCAAAGGTCAACTTTAAATAAAGCCTTATTGTCATTGTACAGGTACAA
>NW_020329098.1:0-19879 GCF_001858045.2 Oreochromis niloticus | reverse complement strand
GAATAGAATAGAATAGCCTTATTGTCATTGACAGGTACAACGAAATGGAGTGCCACTCCCTGGTGCAAAATGCAATAATAAATATAAATGTAAAATATAAAAGTACAATAAAACAAACGAAGTACTCAAAAGTAAGCAGATATTACAGGATAGCAGCATTAATAATGACAGTATACAGTATGAATAGCAGCATAAATAGACAGTGACAGTATGGTATGGCTAAGCAGGTCAATCGTTTTTGTGCTTATTTACAACGGTGATAGCTCTGGGAAAGAAGCTATCCCTGAATCTGTTGTCCTGGTTTTATGTGACCTGTATCGTCGGCCTGACGGTAATAGTTCAAACAGTTGATGCTGGGGTGAGAATGGTCCTTGATGATATGCCAGCTCTGCTGAGTACCGGGATTTGCAATGACCTCCAGCTGGCAGAGAGCACCAGTGATCTTCTGGGCTGTGTTGATGACCCTCTGCAGTACTTCCTGTCTGCAGCTGAGCACCCTGCCATACCATGTTTTATGCCGTACGTTAGGAGCTCTCTATGGTGGCTCTGTAGAATGTCACCACAGCCTCTCCTCCAGGTTGCTCCTCCTGAGCACTCTCAGAAAGTGAGACGCTGCTGGGCCTTTTTTACCACGCAGTGGTATTTGCAGTCCAGGAGAGATCACAGAGATCTGCACGCCCAGAAACCTCATGGAGTGTACCCTCTCCACACGGTTCCCGTGAATGTAAAGTGGGGCGGGTCTGCTCTGCCTTCCTGAAGTCCAAGATGATTCTTTAGTTTCGTGGTGTTCAGTTGGAGGTTGTTAACTGAACACCACTCAGTCAGTCTGTTGACCTCATCTCTGTAGTCCGACTCATCCCCCTTGAGATGAGTCCAACCACAGTGGTGTCCGTCGCAACTTATGATGGTGTTTGAGAGATGGTAGGGGAGCAGTCGGATGTGTAGAGCGTAAACAGGGGGACTCAGAACACATCCTTGTGGAGACCCAGTGCTGAGTGTGATGGTGCTGGACAGGGGGCGAGTCGACAGAGTGGGTCTGTTTGTCAGGACGTCCTTGATCCAGAGGCAGATGGGGTGGAGAGTCCCAGGTGAGACAGTTTCTGGACCAGGATCTCGGATGATATGATAAATGCTGAGCTGAAGTCCAGGAAGAGCATCTCACATAGCTTCCTCTGTGCTCCAGGTGACTCAGCGCAGTGTGGAGCGCTATGGTGAAGCGTCCTCGGTGGATCGATTAGTCCTGTAGGCAAATTGGTGGGGGTCCAAAGTGGGAGGCAGACTGGCCCCTGATGTGTGACAGACCAGTCTCTCAAAGCACTTCATCACTACAGGCGAAGTGCAACAGGCCTGTAATCATTTGGGCTGACCACAGCTGTCTTCTTGGCGATGGGATGATGGTGAGGTTTTGAGGCAGGGCGGGACGGTGTTAATGACAAGGAAAGGTTGAAGATTTTAGTGAAGACCCGGTCAGTTGTCAGCACATGCTCTAGAACCTTTCCATGTATCCATCAGGACCTGCCGCCTCCTGGATTCACTGACCTTAGAACACACCTCACTTGATGCTCCCTAAGTGTTAGTGTGCCGGTGCTGGGGGCGGGTGGAAGTGGTGTGACAGCTGAGGGTCTGGTTGTCTCAAAGCGGGCGAAGAAACGATTTAGATCCTCAGCCAGCGAGGCATCAATCCTAGATGTCGCCTGGTTATTGCTTCTGTAGTTGGTAAGTGATTGATCCCCTGCCACATTTTTCTGGGTCGTTGTCAGCAAAGTGATCTTCAATCCTCCTCCTATAGGCAGCCTTAGCTTCCTGATGCCTCTACTCAGGTCTGCCCTGGCCGCCCTATACGCAGCCCTGTCCCACTGAAGGCAGTGTTGCGGCTTTTAGGAGGGATTGCACTCGCTATTCATCCAGGGTTTTTGATTTGGAAACACCCTGACCCTTTTGTTGACGGTGACATTGTCAACACAGTTCCTGATGTACGAGAGTACAGTGTCCGTGTACTCCTGGAGGTTGTGGCTGGAGAATAAATCCCATACAGTAGTTGAGAAGCAGTCCTGCAGTTGAGAGAGGGCTCCTTCAGGCCAGGTTTTATTGTCTTGTCTGGGGCTTTGTTTTCTCAGCAGGGGGTGTAGGTGGGGTGAGGGACATGCAGAGGTGGTCAGATCCAGCCAGGTGGGGAGGGGTGTCGCTCTGAAAGCATGCCTGATGTTTGAATAGACATGATCCAAGGTGTTTCTCCTCTCGTAGCAAAGTCCACAAACTGGACAAATTTAGGAAGCACAGTCTTTAGGCACGCTTTGTTAAAGTCACCGGCGACAATAAAAACCCCATCGGGGTGGGCAAGCTGTTGCTTGTTTATGGTGTTGAGCAAGAGGCTGAGAGCCGTGCCGACGTTCGCATCCGGCGGTATATAAACAGCTATCACAATAACTACTGTAAACTCCCTCGGGATGTAAAAAGGTCTGCACGAGACTGCAGAACCTCCAAATCAGGAGAACAGTGTGTGTGAATGATCCTGCTGTTACAACACCACTCGTTATGCACGTAAACACATAGCCCCCCTCCTCTGCTTTTACCTGAGTTGCTGTTTCTGTCGTGCCGATGTAGCGTGCGGCCTGCTAACTCGACTGCAGCGTCGGGAATCAGCGGTGAAGCCACGACTCCGTAATAAGAATAATGCTGCAGTTGCGTGCAAAGCTCGTGGTGGCTATCTGTAGCTCCAATTCGTCCATTTGTGGGTGATGATCTGGCGTTCGATACGAAAAGGCTCGAAGTGCTGGCCGGTGTGGTTTTTGCGTAGCCTAGCATCTGAGCCGACCGGCATCCCCTCTTCTGCTTTCTCTCCCTCCGTCGCCTCCTACGCTTGCTGGGGGCAGACCATCACGGTGACCCTGGCGGTCTCGCTATCTCCTCCAGGATGTTGTGTTTCGCTGATATTGCAAACAGAAAACATATTTAAACCTAGTCAATAGTTCTGCGACTGTAAGAGATGACGCGTTGCAAAATAAAAAATACACAGTAAAAGTAAAACAGCACCAAAACTGGAGAGCTAAACGCTGCACCTGCGCCGCCACTTATTAACTTTAAAACAAAAGGCACAAACAAGTACAAATATTACAATAAGCAGACCTCAGTGCAAGAAAGTCAAGATCATTTACAATCAAGCAGACCTCAGCAAGAAAGTGTCAAAAAGGTCATACTAACATTAAAAGTGTAAAAAAAATACAGAATTACAATAAGCACCTCATGCAAAATTCTTTCAACATGAAAAGGTAAAGTCAACTAAAGTGTAAAAACAAGTACAGATATTTACAATAACAACCTCATGCAAAAAATGTCTTTCCAACACTGAAAAGGAAAGCAATAAATAAAAACAAGTACAGATATACAAAAGAACCACCAAAATTCCAAAAAAAAACAATTAAATAAAAAAAAAGAATACAATAACAATATGCAAGAAAGGTCAAACTGGTAAAGTCAATAAAAAAGTAGATATACAATGCAACCCAGTGAGAATGTCAAACGATATCTAAAGGTACGTCCAACCTCCAGCTTCAACTGACACACAAGGCAGCAGTTCTCATCGAGGAAGAGAATAGTTACAATACAGACCTCAGTGCAGAAAGTGTCCAACACTGAAAAGGTCAAAGTCAACTAACATAAAAGTCAAACATACAAAATTACAAACAACCTCATGAAAAAGAGTGAACCTCCACTCACTGACACACATCAGCATCCAGTTCTCATGAGAAGGGGAGGGGCGATTACTCACCTTTATTGACGCGCTCGTTTCAGTGTCCCATGCTTCATCAGAAGAGATGGCGCTCAGGAGAGTGTCATCAAGGATCCTCATGACTTCAGAAGGCCTGTTCTCGGGACGTTCAACAATGTAGTCAAGACAGCCTGTAAGGAAACAATTTAAAATAACATTAGAATGTAGTAAACACCCAGTGCTAAAGCTACAGGCTACATTTATATCAGACTGAATGACACTTTAACTTGTTCATGTGAGAAGAAAACAAGATGTCAACTATGTCCACAATCATTAAGTGAAGCATCCATTTTTAAAAAAAAGAGCACCAATCTCTGCCAAGGCAGCTCACTCTGTGCACACTACCCTGTTAAGGTAACAGTATTGTATTTTGTAACGTCCATTTTGTTTATTGTTCTTTTAAACCTTTATGCAAACACTGCGTTCGAGTAGGTAATGGATAATAGGTATGATTGTAAAGAACTGGGCATGAATACCTTATTATATAAATATTCTACAGTAAATTTATAACTATTAAATTATAACAGGGGTAGGCAACCTTTTGATGGCGAGTGCCATTTAAATTTCCTCAGAAGTCAGTGTGCCATATGATTGCATTAGCAATAAATTTAATAACGCTCTATATTAACATTACACATTATATAGAACCACTTTATAGAATTATATTTGTTTGCAAATGTTGGCAGCTATCAGCGAATAGTTATCAGCTATTTGAAACAAAAAAAGACACTTTTATTCATAACAAGAACTCCATAACGCAAATGAACTGTACAACAGAAAATACAAATGCTATTTATGGTCTCCTCACAACAATGATAAGAAAAATAAACTGGCCAATATGGTATGTTTGTTAATACAGAGACACACATGTTAATGTGATCTCTGGTCTCCCACTCAGAGACACAGGTCTCCGGTGTCCAACATTCAGACAGCTACCTGAGGACACTCATGTGAGAGAAATCTGCTCACACAGATATGTAGAGCCAAATACTGTCAATAAGGCCTCTGCAATGTTCTGAAGACAGTTAAACTTGTCAGGTAGTGATGTCCAGCAGTGAAAATGCAAGCTCCATGAACATGCACAGCTGTAGATTCCAGCTGCTTCGATTCGCATTAACTGGCATTAACTCAGCCAGTTAATGCCAGACAAATCTAGCTGCTCATTAAGATTTCTGGTTTGATCAGAAAATAAAACATTGGTCCATACACCTGAAAGTCCCAAAAATGCATTGTGTCTCGAGTCTATGGATGCAATTTGACTAAAGACCGGCCCCCAGATATTAAAGCCATAAAGCCTTTGAATGAAAACAAACGCTGTTGTGACAGTGATGTACACTGTCTTGTTGGTAAATGTATGATTTCTATCATTTACGTCAGATGAAAACTTTGGTTGTAAGCTTTAGATAATTATTTAATAACAGCCAACATTTTAAATGAGAATAAGAAAGTATTTCTTTGTGCCCCCCTTCCCTGTTCATGCCCTACCTGGCCCCCTGGCAAAACTTTGCTAGACCTGCACAGTTACCAGCTGTCACTACGTAGAAAAGGATCCTGGTGTTATTGTCTCTCAGAAACAGTTCATAACTTCCCTTAACTCATTCATGTCACCTAAAAGGTAAACCTGTTTCTCCATCACCTGTTCAGCTCTGATGATTTAGTAAGGACATCTCCTGGTTTCATCTTCATGTTTCCCTCTCACCAGATATACAAACCGATATCATGACCAGCAGTTTTTACAGCTGTGGCTCCAGCAAACATCAGCTGATACTAGAATTAATATTAAATACATTCTAACAACAGCTGACCAAGCTTAAACGTGCTGCTGTTGTTTAGTGCGACATCCGGCAGTTTCCTCTTTCTGGCGCAAAGTGAGCGATAAACAAACAAGAGAGAAAAGCTGATCATTGATCATTGATCAGTTTCACGATTGAAGTAGCAACAGGAAGAGAGGGGAGAGAATGAGAGGAGAAGAAGATGCAGCTGTGCAGCAAAGACACAATAACTCAAGCTTTGTGTCTTTTTCCATCCTGGCTGAAGTACGGGACAAACTGTGTTCCTTCTCAGCTCAACCGAAACGGGTAATAATTTCTCTGAATGCAGGACGATTCCGTTTGTACCGGAGGGTTGGCAACTCTACTAACTAACCTTATGAATAAAATAAAGTTCACTATCAATAAAATCATAGCACCCGCCCAGCAGTATATAAATTCCGTCATGCTAGCTAGTACGCAGTACGAGTTATTGTAACTGACTGTAAAAAGTCAGCACAACGAAAATAAACTCCACCTAAACTTGGTTTATATCTGACCCAGATAAACTGCAGTCATTAACTTCTTACCTGAAGTTCAGTTCACCTGACGCTCCGACCGGCGGCTGCCTCGGGTCTCTCCGACTCCTGCCTCCCCTTCCCTCATCCACCTGCTGGCCTCCACCACTGTTAATTTTACTGAATCTGTGGAAGCTCGCCATAGCCACCACCAAACAACTGAGTTATTTTTACACACCGATCAGCTTCTGGTCAGTCCACCACCAAAAAATAATAATAATGATAATAATCGGGCCACCGAGCAAATGCCCTTATGCCCGATGGCCAGTCCAGCTATGGTCGTGCGTGCTATCAGTTAACCCTTCGCGTGCCAACGGTGGCACGTGCCTAGGGTTGCCGACCCCTGATTTATAACTAACTAATGGCATTATGTAGCTTACAAAAGTTATAGTTATAGTTTATTTAAGTGAAGCCTTTGATCCAGAGAAGAAAATGATGTTAGGACCTACAGGGGATCTGGTATGTTTACATATGTTCTACCGTTGCTGTTACCATAGAAACCGATATACACATATATATGTATATTTGGGGTAGGGGGGCTTTTTTACTAATGTTAAGCTAATTTTAACCATTTGATTTGAAAAAAGTGTCAAATTTGAAGGCTTTAAATCAAAGTAACACCTTTTTCACATTCATACACCAGTCGGTAATAAATTCTACACCTCTCCTGGAAAATTTAAAGCATACAAGCAATTTACCGGGAAAAGTCTTGGAATACACTTATTTTGATGACATTAAAACTTGATATTCACACTGGAACTTGTTAAATTATTATAGTCATCTAGTGACTCTTAAAATAATTGAAGAAATTTTTGAAATTTTGTACCAGGTGACTGTCGACGAGTCGGGGTCCACGACGAGCCATCTTCAAGCTTTGCTGTTATGATGAAACATGAGTACAAAAGATCCAAAGATGCAGTAGTTGTTGTCGCTTTCTAGTAAAATCCGCTTTCTGTAGAAATATTCTCCAAACGTTATCTATCCACAAGCTGAGCTTGGAGCAGGTCAAGACAAGTCCAAGAGCAAGTGTAAAGGGACGACTGGAACCTTGTGCAGCATTCATATACCTACAGCGGGCCGTGGTTACGGTTGCTAACATGCGTGTGCACGTGATAGAACTATATGAATCGAGCCCATCGCAATGTAATTTACAGTAAAGTTATGGTCATTTATAGTTACTGCCTTTGTTACCCTTTATGTGGGATGTCTAATAACCATGTAGGTATATCCAGAAATAAACACAGATATTAGAAAGCAGCAAGTCAGTACCTGAGATGTTTGCTTGAGTGAATAACATTAGCATATGCTAATATTACGTCTTCACATTTTTCTTTTCAAAGGTAACAAAAACTTAGCGTTCTCGCTACTTACCATGCTGTAATACAGCTATATGCTAGCACAGACATTTAACAAATGTTTTTTAAAATGCTAGCCGTGCTAATTAGCCTTAGGATTGCTTGAGGTCTTGTTTCGTAAGGGAACTTAGGCCCTTAAGACATAACATATAGCAAGAACCTATAACGATAATTGACATTTGACCCCCTTTGTGATTATAGCAGCTGTGTGTTATGTCATGGCATGTTTTAAAAATGCCACCTGAAATTTATGCAACCAGTGCAAGGAGGGGGGTTCTTGATAGTTTTGTACTTTGGCCCATGGCGTATGGGTGTAACGGAGAATCAGCCAATCAAATCGCACCGTCTGAGCGCAGGTTCCAGTCCTGGTTGGGACAAAGGCTGTGTTACATTATCAAAAGATAAACATCATTTTTAATTTAGTTCATGTGGATAACATTTATTTTTCACTTTGCTTTTTCTTATTATTTGATTATCATTTTTATCATTTAAAATGATCATTTATCATTTTATTTATATTACAGTGTTACGGCCTGTGGAGTATTATGTACCTATACTGTGTAAAGGAATATCTTTTATTTATATTTATGTATTATTCACATTATTTATTGTACAATGCTTTGGTGCCACGGGATTTTAGCATGCCTCAATGTCTCACACATTCATTCCGCTAACATAAGGTATCTCAGGAAGTTGGAAGCAGGCGTTCACACAGGAAGAGTTAATCTTTTGTCTTCTCCACTGTAAGAGGAAGCAAGGGAGTGTGAACTTTTCTCTGGGGGAAGACCAAAGGTGTGAAAACAGCGGTGTACTGCCTTTTGGTTCTGTAGAAGGTGTTTAAACCCAAGGCTGTGTTGGGTTCAGCAGAGACTCTGCCTTGGGTTTAACCCACGATGGCTGCTCTCACCAAGTAGGTTTTGCTGTTTTTGATGAAAGGATGTTAGCTACATCCTACCGTTGTCTGTAGGCTTTATTTAATGGAAACGTCCACAACAACTGTCACAAAGTATATAACTCAGAATAAACTGTATCATCTCAAAACTGTGACGATACAGTTTTGAGATGATACAGACCAGACATACTCTTCAGTTATGCAGACATCCAACTTTTAATACAAAGGTTAAAGTTAAAACTATAATTCAGATACATTCTGATGGCATAGAAAATTAAGCTTATGCATAATTTCAATAAGGAAGATCTGTAATAAGTCATTTGTCTGCTTCCTGGTGGCTGCTAGTTTATATCTATTCAGAATCAGAATCAGAATAGTTTATTGATCCCTAGGGGAAATTATTTTTCGTTACAGTGCTCCATTATAAACAAACATTAACAAAGACAGACAATACACTAACTAAGAATAGCACAATATATTCAGGTATATATATATACATAAAAGTCACTATACATAAAAGTCACTATTAATAAATAGCTGAAAAAGAACATGTGCAAGAAGGGTGTAGCTGTTGCAGTAAACAGTGTGTTAAGTGGATGAGTTGTACAGGGAGATGGCCACAGGCAGGAATGATTTCCTGTGCCGTTCAGTGGTGCTTTTCGGTAATCTCAGTCTCTCACTCAACGTGCTCCTGTGACTGACCAGCATGTCATGGAGTGGGTGGGAGGTGTTATCCAACATTGTCTTTATCTTGGACAACATCCGCCTCTCCGACACCACCTTGAGGGAGTCCAGCTCCATCCCCACAACATTACTGGCCTTACGAATCAGTTTATGGAGTCTGTTGGCATCTGCGACCCTCAGCCTGCTCCCCCAGCATGCAACGGCATAGAGGATCGCACTGGCCACAACAGACTCGCAGAAAATCCTGAGCATTTTCTGGCAGATGTTGAAGGACCTCAGTCGCCTCAAAAAATAGAGACGACTCTGGCCCTTTCTGTAAAGTGCTGTGGTGTTTTAGCCCAGTCCAGTTTATTGTCAATGTGTACTCCAAGGTATTTATAGTCCTCCACAATGTCAACACTGACCCCTTGGATTGAAACAGGGGTCAAGTGTTTCCTGGTCTTCCTGAAGTCCACTATCAATTCCTTAGTCTTTGCCACGTTGAGCTGCAGATGATTCTGCTCACACCACGTGACAAAGGAGTCGACCACAGCCCGGTACTCTGTCTCATCATCCCTGTTGATGCATCCAACCACCGCAGAGTCATCAGAAAACTTCTGAAGATGGCAGGTCTCTGTGCAGTGGCTGAAGTCTGTGGTGTAGAGGGTGAAGAGGAAGGGGGAGAGGACAGTCCCCTGTGGTGCCCGTGTGTTGCTGATTACCTTGTCAGACACACACTGTGGGAGACGTACATATTGTGGTCTTCCTGTCAGGTAATCAACAATCCAGGACACCAGAGAAGCATCCACCTGCATCGCTGTTAACTTATCACCCAGGAGGGTCGGCCTGATGGTGTTGAAAGCACATTCATTTTCCAGCACAAACTCAGTACTGGCTTCATTACTTTCTTCCAGTTATGCTCTTGCCTGCCTTCTCCAAGCAACTCAGCCTCCACTCTGCATGCTTTAAATCTGTTGCTCTTCTGCTTCTGCTATTCTGCGTTTCAGATCCTCAGCCATGCAGCCCGCCTCCTCTCCTTTCTCCTCCTCACCGTGGTCACTTGGAACCCTGTCCCAGCCTCCATCTTCATCACTACCAGCATGTTGACTCTGGGGTGGGGCTTGTGCAAAATCCTGCCACTGCTGAGATTCCTTCTGCTATGATGGGTCATTGGAGTCTAAGTGCCTAACAGTTACATTTATTTCTGTATCTCAATAAATCATGTTGGTTTTTTCCACATGATCTTTCCTTATTGAACTGTTTTTGTAGATAAGCTTCAAGCCAGCAAGCAACAATACCTAAACCAAAAATATTATCACCAGAAGTGAGAAAGTGTCTGGACTATCTCCAGCTGTGTTGCATGTATTAAAGATAACTTCAGACACTGTCTGGTTGTCATGTCTGAAACAGGCTGTACAGTCACACAGATAAAAGACATCAGTCATGTTTCTAATGATATAAATCAACCAGAAAGATTATAAAGACAAAAGCTGTGAGACGCCACTAGAGAAAGGATGGCTTGTTATCATTACATGAAATGATTTAGAATTAATATGTAAGCTTTCAGGGCAGCACTCACAACTTTTTCAAACTGATTACCTGATGGTAAGCTTACACAGATATATAAACATACAGGTGAACTCTAAGAGGTTATAAAGAAGAGAGCTGTGCTTTTACAGAACACAATTTATTTACATTTTATATTTACAATCAGTTTTTATTTATATAAACAAAATAAACATTACGAAACTAGAACAAAACTATAAACTGTTATAAACCTGTTTCAGGTCCATGTGGCAGAACCTGCAGAGGCGGCCTGTTTGTTGGGTTTCTGGCCTTTTCCTCTTTTTCTCCATCCTTTCCTCTGACCTCTTCCTGGTAGCATCCAGATCCCTTTGGAAAAATTCTGTCTGGGCAAATTCCTCAAAGGGCATTTTCGGGTTACTGATTCCCTCAGCAGCATAAGTTTGATGCACCTTGTTGGAACAATAGAAATAGAGCACAGGCCCTCTCTGGTAAAAATAGTGGACGGTGGATCCGTGTGTCTCATATTGAGACTTGGGCTGTCCACAGGCAAGACAAGTCTTTGTCTGCCTTCTTTTTCCCTCAGGCTGCTGCTGCTGCTGTTGCTTTTCTAAGATGCCCTCCACAATCTTCTCTATTGAGTCAGTGGTGCAGACAGGGCAGGAGGAGGCGGGTTAAAGACGGCAGGCTCTATGGTGACTACGGGAACACTAGTTGTTTCACTGCCTTCCGTTAATGAGTGCCACAGCTGCTGAGTCTCCAGAAGTTTTTCTGGGCTTGTGTTCAAAGATGAATTGGTGTTGAGAAGCTTAGCCAAGTGCTTCACATAACGGGATATGTGCACCTTGGATGTGGGATGCAGCAGGCTGTTGGGATCTGCAGCAGAACGATGGACCATGTCTGCATAATCTTGATCCACAAGCTTCAGGATGTCCTTCTTCCCATGGTACTTTTGCAGCAGATCATCTATTGCCTCTTTCATGCGTCGTGTCCAGCGTGTGTGGTCCAGCACAAAAACCCGACCACCTGTCTTTATAGGTCCAGTGCACCCAGATTAAAACTTTGGGTGTAAGATTCAGATAATTATTTATTAAAAGCTACATATTTTAAATGAGAATAAGTTTCACGATTGAAGTAGCAGCAGCAGAGGGAGAGAGAAGAGGCAGTCGCGCTATATATCGGTTGTTAAACTTAACGCTGGAATGCTTTACAAACATTCAGAGATGAACTTAAACACTTGCTTTACTTCTCTCTGGGATAACTTCCTCGGAGATGAAATGCTGGTTTGGTAGCGAGGCTACAAATACACACAGGCGCTGTATCACATGACGCATACTGCTGCAACGTGCTACGGTTATGAGCCGAGTTACGCCGTGTTGCAAGTTTTGTGAGATGCTTTTTTGATATTTAATGGATCGGATTACATTTTTTATTTTTCGCCGATATCCAGTAATTCAGGTCAGTATCGGACCGATACCGATACGTAATATCTGATCGGTCCATCTCTAATTTCCGACACTGAAAAGCACAAAGGTCAACTTTAACAGTAAAAGGTGTTCAAACAAGTACAAGATATTTACAATAAGCAGACCTCAGTGCAAGAAAGTGTCTTTCCAACACTGAAAAGGTCAAAGGTCAACTTTAAAGGTGTAAAAACA
Source organism: Oreochromis niloticus (assembly GCF_001858045.2). Classification (NCBI taxonomy): domain Eukaryota; kingdom Metazoa; phylum Chordata; class Actinopteri; order Cichliformes; family Cichlidae; genus Oreochromis; species Oreochromis niloticus. Next base: position 7,692 of record NW_020329098.1, on the reverse strand, counting down.
AGTACAAGATATTTACAATAAGCAGACCTCAGTGAAAGAAAGTGTCTTTCCAACACTGAAAAGGTTAAAGGTCAAGTTTAAAGGTGTAAAAACAAATACGGATATTTACAATAAGCAGATCTCAGTGCAAGAAAGTGTCTTTCCAACACTGAAAAGGTCAAAGGTCAACTTTAACAGTAAAAGGTGTTCAAACAAGTACAAGATATTTACAAGAAGCAGACCTCAGTGCAAGAAAGTGTCTTTCCAACACTGAAAAGGTCAAAGGTCAACTTTAACAGTAAAAGGTGTTCAAACAAGTACAAGATATTTACAATAAGCAGACCTCAGTGCAAGAAAGTGTCTTTCCAACACTGGAAAGGTCAAAGGTCAACTTTAACAGTAAAAGGTGTTCAAACAAGTACAAGATATTTACAATAAGCAGACCTCAGTGCAAGAAAGTGTCTTTCCAACACTGAAAAGGTCAAAGGTCAACTTTAAAGGTGTAAAAACAAGTATAAGATATTTACAATAAGCAGACCTCAGTTCAAGAAAGTGTCTTTCCAACACTGAAAAGGTCAAAGGTCAACTTTAAAGGTGTAAAAACAAGTACAAGATATTTACAATAAGCAGACCTCAGTGCAAGAAAGTGTCTTTCCAACACTGAAAAGGTCAAAGGTCAACTTTAAAGGTGTAAAAACAAGTACAAGATATTTACAATAAGCAGACCTCAGAGCAAGAAAGTGTCTTTCCAACACTGAAAAGGTCAAAGGTCAACTTTAAAGGTGTAAAAACAAGTACAAGATATTTACAATAAGCAGACCTCAGAGCAAGAAAGTGTCTTTCCAACACTGAAAAGGTCAAAGGTCAACTTTAAAGGTGTAAAAACAAGTACAAGATATTTACAATAAGCAGACCTCAGTGCAAGAAAGTGTCTTTCCAACACTGAAAAGGTCAAAGGTCAACTTTAAAGGTGTAAAAACAAGTACAAGATATTTACAATAAGCAGACCTCAGAGCAAGAAAGTGTCTTTCCAACACTGAAAAGGTCAAAAGGTCAACTTTAAAGGTGTAAAAACAAGTACAAGATATTTACAATAAGCAGACCTCAGTGCAAGAAAGTGTCTTTCCAACACTGAAAAGGTCAAAGGTCAACTTTTACATTAAAAGGTGTAAAAACAAGTATAAGATATTTACAATAAGCAGACCTCAGTGCAAGAAAGTGTCTTTCCAACACTGAAAAGGTCAAAGGTGAACTTTAAAGGTGTAAAAACAAGTACAGGATATTTACAATAAGCAGACCTCAGTGCAAGAAAGTGTCTTTCCAACACTGAAAAGGTCAAAGGTGAACTTTAAAGGTGTAAAAACAAGTACAAGATATTTACAATAAGCAGACCTCAGTGCAAGAAAGTGTCTTTCCAACACTGAAAAGGTCAAAGGTCAACTTTAAAGGTGTAAAAACAAGTACAAGATATTTACAATAAGCAGACCTCAGTGCAAGAAAGTGTCTTTCCAACACTGAAAAGGTCAAAAGGTCAACTTTAAAGGTGTAAAAACAAGTACAAGATATTTACAATAAGCAGACCTCAGTGCAAGAAAGTGTCTTTCCAACACTGAAAAGGTCAAAGGTCAACTTTAACATTAAAGGTGTAAAAACAAGTATAAGATATTTACAATAAGCAGACCTCAGTGCAAGAAAGTGTCTTTCCAACACTGAACAGGTCAAAGGTCAACTTTAACAGTAAAAGGTGTAAAAACAAGTACAAGATATTTACAATAAGCAGACCTCAGTGCAAGAAAGTGTCTTTCCAACACTGAAAAGGTCAAAGGTCAACTTTAAAGGTGTAAAAACAAGTACAAGATATTTACAATAAGCAGACCTCAGAGCAAGAAAGTGTCTTTCCAACACTGAAAAGGTCAAAGGTCAACTTTAACATTAAAAGGTGTAAAAACAAGTATAAGATATTTACAATAAGCAGACCTCAGTGCAAGAAAGTGTCTTTCCAACACTGAAAAGGTCAAAGGTCAACTTTAACAGTAAAAGGTGTAAAAACAAGTACAAGATATTTACAATAAGCAGACCTCAGTGCAAGAAAGTGTCTTTCCAACACTGAAAAGGTCAAAGGTCAACTTTAAAGGTGTAAAAACAAGTACAAGATATTTACAATAAGCAGACCTCAGTGAAAGAAAGTGTCTTTCCAACACTGAAAAGGTTAAAGGTCAAGTTTAAAGGTGTAAAAACAAATACGGATATTTACAATAAGCAGATCTCAGTGCAAGAAAGTGTCTTTCCAACACTGAAAAGGTCAAAGGTCAACTTTAACAGTAAAAGGTGTTCAAACAAGTACAAGATATTTACAATAAGCAGACCTCAGTGCAAGAAAGTGTCTTTCCAACACTGAAAAGGTCAAAGGTCAACTTTAAAGGTGTAAAAACAAGTACAAGATATTTACAATAAGCAGACCTCAGAGCAAGAAAGTGTCTTTCCAACACTGAAAAGGTCAAAGGTCAACTTTAAAGGTGTAAAAACAAGTACAAGATATTTACAATAAGCAGACCTCAGAGCAAGAAAGTGTCTTTCCAACACTGAAAAGGTCAAAGGTCAACTTTAAAGGTGTAAAAACAAGTACAAGATATTTACAATAAGCAGACCTCAGTGCAAGAAAGTGTCTTTCCAACACTGAAAAGGTCAAAGGTCAACTTTAAAGGTGTAAAAACAAGTACAAGATATTTACAATAAGCAGACCTCAGAGCAAGAAAGTGTCTTTCCAACACTGAAAAGGTCAAAGGTCAACTTTAAAGGTGTAAAAACAAGTACAAGATATTTACAATAAGCAGACCTCAGTGCAAGAAAGTGTCTTTCCAACACTGAAAAGGTCAAAGGTCAACTTTAACATTAAAAGGTGTAAAAACAAGTATAAGATATTTACAATAAGCAGACCTCAGTGCAAGAAAGTGTCTTTCCAACACTGAACAGGTCAAAGGTCAACTTTAACAGTAAAAGGTGTAAAAACAAGTACAAGATATTTACAATAAGCAGACCTCAGTGCAAGAAAGTGTCTTTCCAACACTGAAAAGGTCAAAGGTCAACTTTAAAGGTGTAAAAACAAGTACAAGATATTTACAATAAGCAGACCTCAGAGCAAGAAAGTGTCTTTCCAACACTGAAAAGGTCAAAGGTCAACTTTAACATTAAAAGGTGTAAAAACAAGTATAAGATATTTACAATAAGCAGACCTCAGTGCAAGAAAGTGTCTTTCCAACACTGAAAAGGTCAAAGGTCAACTTTAACAGTAAAAGGTGTAAAAACAAGTACAAGATATTTACAATAAGCAGACCTCAGTGCAAGAAAGTGTCTTTCCAACACTGAAAAGGTCAAAGGTCAACTTTAAAGGTGTAAAAACAAGTACAAGATATTTACAATAAGCAGACCTCAGTGCAAGAAAGTGTCTTTCCAACACTGAAAAGGTCAAAGGTCAACTTTAACATTAAAAGGTGTAAAAACAAGTACAAGATATTTACAATAAGCAGACCTCAGTGCAAGAAAGTGTCTTTCCAACACTGAACAGGTCAAAGGTCAACTTTAACAGTAAAAGGTGTAAAAACAAGTACAAGATATTTACAATAAGCAGACCTCAGTGCAAGAAAGTGTCTTTCCAACACTGAAAAGGTCAAAGGTCAACTTTAAAGGTGTAAAAACAAGTACAAGATATTTACAATAAGCAGACCTCAGTGCAAGAAAGTGTCTTTCCAACACTGAAAAGGTCAAAGGTCAACTTTAACAGTAAAAGGTGTAAAAACAAGTACAAGATATTTACAATAAGCAGACCTCAGTGCAAGAAAGTGTCTTTCCAACACTGAAAAGGTCAAAGGTCAACTTTAAAGGTGTAAAAACAAGTACAAGATATTTACAATAAGCAGACCTCAGTGCAAGAAAGTGTCTTTCCAACACTGAAAAGGTCAAAGGTCAACTTTAAAGGTGTTCAAACAAGTACAAGATATTTACAATAAGCAGACCTCAGAGCAAGAAAGTGTCTTTCCAACACTGAAAAGGTCAAAGGTCAACTTTAACATTAAAAGGTGTAAAAACAAGTACAAGATATTTACAATAAGCAGACCTCAGTGCAAGAAAGTGTCTTTCCAACACTGAAAAGCACAAAGGTCAACTTTAGAATAGAATAGCCTTTATTGTCATTGTACAGGGTACAACGAAATTGGAGTGCCACTCCCTTGGTGCAAAATGCAATAATAAATATAAATGTAAAATATAAAAGGTACAATAAAACAAACGTAAGTACTCTCAAAAGTAAGCATGATATTTACAGGATAGGAGCATTAATATAATGACAGTATGACAGTATGGTATGGCTAAGCAGGTTCAATCGTTTTTGTGCTTATTTACAACGGTGATAGCTCTGGGAAAGAAGCTATCCCTGAATCTGTTTGTCCTGGTTTTATGTGACCTGTATCGTCGGCCTGACGGTAATAGTTCAAACAGTTGATTGCTGGGGTGAGAATGGTCCTTGATGATATTGCCAGCTCTGCTGAGGTACCGGGAGTTTGCAATGACCTCCAGGCTGGGCAGAGAGCAGCCAGTGATCTTCTGGGCTGTGTTGATGACCCTCTGCAGTACTTTCCTGTCTGCAGCTGAGCACCCTGCATACCATGTTGTTATGCCGTACGTTAGGATGCTCTCTATGGTGGCTCTGTAGAATGTCACCAGCAGCCTCTCCTCCAGGTTGCTCCTCCTGAGCACTCTCAGAAAGTGGAGACGCTGCTGGGCCTTTTTTACCACCGCAGTGGTATTTGCGGTCCAGGAGAGATCATCAGAGATCTGCACGCCCAGAAACCTCATGGAGTGTACCCTCTCCACACGGTTCCCGTGAATGTAAAGTGGGGCCGGGTCTGCTCTGCCCTTCCTGAAGTCCAAGATGAGTTCTTTAGTTTTCGTGGTGTTCAGTTGGAGGTTGTTAACTGAACACCACTCAGTCAGTCTGTTGACCTCATCTCTGTAGTCCGACTCATCCCCCCTTGAGATGAGTCCAACCACAGTGGTGTCGTCCGCAAACTTTATGATGGTGTTTGAGAGATGGGTAGGGGAGCAGTCGGATGTGTAGAGCGTAAACAGGAGGGGACTCAGAACACATCCTTGTGGAGACCCAGTGCTGAGTGTGATGGTGCTGGACAGGTGGGGCCGAGTCTGACAGAGTGTGGTCTGTTTGTCAGGACGTCCTTGATCCAGAGGCAGATGGGGGTGGAGAGTCCCAGGTGAGACAGTTTCTGGACCAGGATCTCCGGGATGATATGATTAAATGCTGAGCTGAAGTCCAGGAAGAGCATTCTCACATAGCTTCCTCTGTGCTCCAGGTGACTCAGCGCAGTGTGGAGCGCTATGGTGATAGCGTCCTCGGTGGATCGATTAGTCCTGTAGGCAAATTGGTGGGGGTCCAAAGTGGGAGGCAGACTGGCCCTGATGTGCTGACAGACCAGTCTCTCAAAGCACTTCATCACTACAGGCGTAAGTGCAACAGGCCTGTAATCATTTGGGCTGACCACAGCTGTCTTCTTGGCGATGGGGATGATGGTGGAGGTTTTGAGGCAGGGCGGGACGGTGTTTAATGACAAGGAAAGGTTGAAGATTTTAGTGAAGACTCCGGTCAGTTCGTCAGCACATGCTCTGAGAACCTTTCCATGTATTCCATCAGGACCTGCCGCCTTCCTGGGATTCACTGACCTTAGAACACACCTCACTTGATGCTCCCTAAGTGTTAGTGTGCCGGTGCTGGGGGCGGGTGGAAGTGGTGTGACAGCTGAGGGTCTGGTTGTCTCAAAGCGGGCGAAGAAACGATTTAGATCCTCAGCCAGCGAGGCATTAATCCTAGATGTCGCCTGGTTATTGCTTCTGTAGTTGGTAATGTGATTGATCCCCTGCCACATTTTTCTGGGGTCGTTGTCAGCAAAGTGATCTTCAATCCTCCTCCTATAGGCAGCCTTAGCTTTCCTGATGCCTCTACTCAGGTCTGCCCTGGCCGCCCTATACGCAGCCCTGTCCCCTGACTTGAAGGCAGTGTTGCGGCTTTTTAGGAGGGATTGCACTTCGCTATTCATCCAGGGTTTTTGATTTGGAAACACCCTGACCCTTTTGTTGACGGTGACATTGTCAACACAGTTCCTGATGTACGAGAGTACAGTGTCCGTGTACTCCTGGAGGTTGTGGCTGGAGAATAAATCCATACAGTAGTTGAGAAGCAGTCCTGCAGTTGAGAGAGGGCTCCTTCAGGCCAGGTTTTATTGTCTTTGTCTGGGGCTTTGTTTTCTCAGCAGGGGGGTGTAGGTGGGGTGAGGGACATGCAGAGGTGGTCAGATCCAGCCAGGTGGGGGAGGGGTGTCGCTCTGAAAGCATGCCTGATGTTTGAATAGACATGATCCAAGGTGTGTTCTCCTCTCGTAGCAAAGTCCACAAACTGGACAAATTTAGGAAGCACAGTCTTTAGGCACGCTTTGTTAAAGTCACCGGCGACAATAAAAACCCATCGGGGTGGGCAAGCTGTTGCTTGTTTATGGTGTTGAGCAAGAGGCTGAGAGCCGTGCCGAAGTTCGCATCCGGCGGTATATAAACAGCTATCACAATAACTACTGTAAACTCCTCGGGATGTAAAAAGGTCTGCACGAGACTGCCAGAACCTCCAAATCAGGAGAACAGTGTGTGTGAATGATCCTGCTGTTACAACACCACTCGTTATGCACGTAAACACATAGCCCCCCTCCTCTGCTTTTACCTGAGTTGCTGTTTCTGTCGTGCCGATGTAGCGTGCGGCCTGCTAACTCGACTGCAGCGTCGGGAATCAGCGGGTGAAGCCACGACTCCGTAATAAGAATAATGCTGCAGTTGCGTGCAAAGCTCGTGGTGGCTATCTGTAGCTCCATTCGTCCAATTGTGGGTGATGGATCTGGCGTTCGATACGAAAAGGCGCGGAAGTGCTGGCCGGTGTGGTTGTTTGCGTAGCTAGCATCTGAGCCCGACCGGCATCCCCTCTTCTGCTTTCTCTCCCTCCGTCGCCTCCTACGCTTGCTGGGCGGGCAGACCATCCACGGTGACCCTGGCGGTCTCGCTATCTCCTCCAGGATGTTGTGTGTTCGCTGATATTCGCCAGAAACAGACAAACTATATTTGAAACCTAGGTCAATTAGTTCTGGCGACTGTAAGAGATGACGGCGTTGCAACATTTAAAATATACACAGTTAAAAGTAAAAACGAGCACCAAACTGGAGAGCTAAGAGCCGCTGCACCGTGCGCGCCGCCATAACTTGTTACAGATATTTACAATAAGCAGACCTCAGTGCAAGAAAGTGTCTTTCCAACACTGAAAAGGTTAAAGGTCAACTTTAACATTAAAAGGTGTAAAAACAAGTACAAGATATTTACAATAAGCAGACCTCAGTGCAAGAAAGTGTCTTTCCAACACTGAAAAGGTCAAAGGTCAACTTTAAAGGTGTAAAACAGTACAGGATATTTACAATAAGCAGACCTCAGTGCAAGAAAGTGTCTTTCCAACACTGAAAAGGTCAAAGTCAACTTAAAGTGTAAAAAACAAGTACAAGATATTTACAATAAGCAGACCTCAGTGCAAGAAAGTGTCTTCCAACACTGAAAAGGTCAAAGGTCAACGTTAACATTGAAAGGTGTTCAAACAAGTACAAGATATTTACAATAAGC
>NW_020329097.1:0-16436 GCF_001858045.2 Oreochromis niloticus | reverse complement strand
ATAAAATCAACCAGAAAGATTATAAAGACAAAAGCTGTGAGACGCCACTAGAGAAAGGATGGCTTGTTATCATTACATGAAATGATTTAGGAATTAATATGTAAGCTTTCAGGGCAGCACTCACAACTTTTCAAACTGATTACCTGATGTAAGCTTACACAGATATATAAACATACAGGTGAACTCTAAGAGGTTATAAAGAAGAGAGCTGTGCTTTACAGAACACAATTTATTTACATTTTATATTTACAATCAGTTTTATTTATATAAACAAAATAAACATTACGAAACTAGGAACAAAACTATAAACTGTTATAAACCTGTTCAGGTCCATGTGGCAGACCTGCAGAGGCGGCCTGTTTGTTGGGTTTCTGGCCTTTTCCTCTTTTTCTCCATCCTTTCTCTGACTCTTCCTGGTAGCATCCAGATCCCTTTGGAAAAATTCTGTCTGGGCAAATTCCTCAAAGGGCATTTCGGGTTACTGATTCCCTCAGCAGCATAAGTTTGATGCACCTTGTTGGAACAATAGAAATAGAGCACAGGCCTCTCTGGTAAAAATAGTGGACGGTGGATCCGTGTGTCTCATATTGAGACTTGGGCTGTCCACAGGCAAGACAAGTCTTTGTCTGCCTTCTTTTTCCCTCAGGCTGCTGCTGCTGCTGTTGCTTTCTAAGATGCCCTCCACAATCTTCTCTATTGAGTCAGTGGTGCAGACAGGGCAGGAGGAGGCGGGTTAAAGACGGCAGGCTCTATGGTGACTACGGGAACACTAGTTGTTTCACTGCCTTCCGTTAATGAGTGCCACAGCTGCTGAGTCTCCAGAAGTTTTTCTGGGCTTGTGTTCAAAGATGAATTGGTGTTGAGAAGCTTAGCCAAGTGCTTCACATAACGGGATATGTGCACCTTGGATGTGGGATGCAGCAGGCTGTTGGGATCTGCAGCAGAACGATGGACCATGTCTGCATAATCTTGATCCACAAGCTTCAGGATGTCCTTCTTCCCATGGTACTTTTGCAGCAGATCATCTATTGCCTCTTTCATGCGTCGTGTCCAGCGTGTGTGGTCCAGCACAAAAACCCGACCACCTGTCTTTATAGGTCCAGTGCACCCAGATTAAAACTTTGGGTGTAAGATTCAGATAATTATTTATTAAAAGCTACATATTTAAATGAGAATAAGTTTCACGATTGAAGTAGCAGCAGCAGAGGGAGAGAGAAGAGGCAGTCGCGCTATATATCGGTTGTTAAACTTAACGCTGGAATGCTTTACAAACATTCAGAGATGAACTTAAACACTTGCTTTACTTCTCTCTGGGATAACTTCCTCGGAGATGAAATGCTGGTTTGGTAGCGAGGCTACAAATACACACAGGCGCTGTATCACATGACGCATACTGCTGCAACGTGCTACGGTTATGAGCCGAGTTACGCCGTGTTGCAAGTTTTGTGAGATGCTTTTTTGATATTTAATGGATCGGATTACATTTTTTATTTTTCGCCGATATCCAGTAATTCAGGTCAGTATCGGACCGATACCGATACGTATATCTGATCGGTCCATCTCTAATTTCCGACACTGAAAAGCAAAAGGTCAACTTTAACAGTAAAAGGTGTCAAACAAGTACAAATATTTACATAAGCAGACTCAGTGCAAAAAGTTCTTTCAACACTGAAAAGGTAAAGGTCAACTTTAAAGTGTAAAACAAGTACAAGATATTTACAATAAGCAGACCTCAGTGAAGAAAGTGTCTTTCCAACACTGAAAAGGTAAAGGTCAAGTTTAAAGGTGTAAAAACAAATACGATATTTACAATAAGCAGATCTCAGTGCAAGAAAGTGTCTTTCCAACACTGAAAAGGTCAAAGGTCAACTTTAACAGTAAAGGTGTTCAAACAAGTACAAGATATTTACAAGAAGCAGACCTCAGTGCAAGAAAGTGTCTTTCCAACACTGAAAGGTCAAAGGTCAACTTACATAAAGGTGTCAAACAAGTACAAGATATTTACAATAAGCAGACCTCAGTGCAAGAAAGTGTCTTTCCAACACTGAAAAGGTCAAAGGTCAACTTTAAAGGTGTAAAAACAAGTATAAGATATTTACAATAAGCAGACCTCAGTTCAAGAAAGTGTCTTTCCAACACTGAAAAGGTCAAAGGTCAACTTTAAAGGTGTAAAAACAAGTACAAGATATTTACAATAAGCAGACCTCAGTGCAAGAAAGTGTCTTTCCAACACTGAAAAGGTCAAAGGTCAACTTTAAAGGTGTAAAAACAAGTACAAGATATTACAATAAGCAGACCTCAGAGCAAGAAAGTGTCTTTCCAACACTGAAAAGGTCAAAGGTCAACTTTAAAGGTGTAAAACAAGTACAAGATATTTACAATAAGCAGACCTCAGAGCAAGAAAGTGTCTTTCCAACACTGAAAAGGTCAAAGGTCAACTTTAAGGTGTAAAAACAAGTACAAGATATTTACAATAAGCAGACCTCAGTGCAAGAAAGTGTCTTTCCAACACTGAAAAGGTCAAAGGTCAACTTTAAAGGTGTAAAAACAAGTACAAGATATTTACATAAGCAGACCTCAGAGCAAGAAAGTGTCTTTCCAACACTGAAAAGGTCAAAAGGTCAACTTTAAAGGTGTAAAACAAGTACAAGATATTTACAATAAGCAGACCTCAGTGCAAGAAAGTGTCTTTCCAACACTGAAAAGGTCAAAGGTCAACTTTTACATTAAAGGTGTAAAACAAGTATAAGATATTTACAATAAGCAGACCTCAGTGCAAGAAAGTGTCTTTCCAACACTGAAAAGGTCAAAGGTGAACTTTAAAGGTGTAAAAACAAGTACAGGATATTTACAATAAGCAGACCTCAGTGCAAGAAAGTGTCTTTCCAACACTGAAAAGGTCAAAGGTGAACTTTAAAGGTGTAAAAACAAGTACAAGATATTTACAATAAGCAGACCTCAGTGCAAGAAAGTGTCTTTCCAACACTGAAAAGGTCAAAGGTCAACTTTAAAAGGTGTAAAAACAAGTACAGATATTTACAATAAGCAGACCTCAGTGCAAGAAAGTGTCTTTCCAACACTGAAAAGGTCAAAGGTCAACTTTAAAGGTGTAAAAACAAGTACAAGATATTTAAATAAGCAGACCTCAGTGCAAGAAAGTGTCTTTCCAACACTGAAAAGGTCAAAGGTCAACTTACATTAAAAGGTGTAAAAACAAGTATAAGATATTTACAATAGCAGACCTCAGTGCAAGAAAGTGTCTTTCCAACACTGAACAGGTCAAAGGTCAACTTTAACAGTAAAAGGTGTAAAAACAAGTACAAGATATTACAATAAGCAGACCTCAGTGCAAGAAAGTGTCTTTCCAACACTGAAAAGGTCAAAGGTCAACTTTAAAGGTGTAAAAACAAGTACAAGATATTTACAATAAGCAGACCTCAGAGCAAGAAAGTGTCTTTCCAACACTGAAAAGGTCAAAGGTCAACTTTACATTAAAAGGTGTAAAAACAAGTATAAGATATTACAATAAGCAGACCTCAGTGCAAGAAAGTGTCTTTCCAACACTGAAAAGGTCAAAGGTCAACTTTAACAGTAAAAGGTGTAAAAACAAGTACAAGATATTTACAATAAGCAGACGTCAGTGCAAGAAAGTGTCTTTCCAACACTGAAAAGGTCAAAGGTCAACTTTAAAGGTGTAAAAACAAGTACAAGATATTTACAATAAGCAGACCTCAGTGAAAGAAAGTGTCTTTCCAACACTGAAAAGGTTAAAGGTCAAGTTTAAAGGTGTAAAAACAAATACGGATATTTACAATAAGCAGATCTCAGTGCAAGAAAGTGTCTTTCCAACACTGAAAAGGTCAAAGGTCAACTTTAACAGTAAAAGGTGTTCAAACAAGTACAAGATATTTACAATAAGCAGACCTCAGTGCAAGAAAGTGTCTTTCCAACACTGGAAAGGTCAAAGGTCAACTTTAACAGTAAAAGGTGTTCAAACAAGTACAAGATATTTACAATAAGCAGACCTCAGTGCAAGAAAGTGTCTTCCAACACTGAAAGGTCAAAGGTCAACTTTAAAGGTGTAAAAACAAGTATAAGATATTTACAATAAGCAGACCTCAGTTCAAGAAAGTGTCTTTCCAACACTGAAAAGGTCAAAGGTCAACTTTAAAGGTGTAAAACAAGTACAAGATATTTACAATAAGCAGACCTCAGTGCAAGAAAGTGTCTTTCCAACACTGAAAAGGTCAAAGGTCAACTTTAAAGGTGTAAAAAACAAGTACAAGATATTTACAATAAGCAGACCTCAGAGCAAGAAAGTGTCTTTCCAACACTGAAAAGGTCAAAGGTCAACTTTAAGGTGTAAAAACAAGTACAAGATATTTACAATAAGCAGACCTCAGAGCAAGAAAGTGTCTTTCCAACACTGAAAAGGTCAAAGGTCAACTTTAAAGGTGTAAAAACAAGTACAAGATATTTACAATAAGCAGACCTCAGTGCAAGAAGTGTCTTTCCAACACTGAAAAGGTCAAAGGTCAACTTTAAAGGTGTAAAAACAAGTACAAGATATTACAATAAGCAGACCTCAGAGCAAGAAAGTGTCTTTCCAACACTGAAAAGGTCAAAGGTCAACTTTAAAGGTGTAAAACAAGTACAAGATATTTACAATAAGCAGACTCAGTGCAAGAAAGTGTCTTTCCAACACTGAAAAGGTCAAAGGTCAACTTTAACATTAAAAGGTGTAAAAACAAGTATAAGATATTTACAATAAGCAGACCTCAGTGCAAGAAAGTGTCTTTCCAACACTGAACAGGTCAAAGGTCAACTTTAACAGTAAAGGTGTAAAAACAAGTACAAGATATTTACAATAAGCAGACCTCAGTGCAAGAAAGTGTCTTTCCAACACTGAAAAGGTCAAAGGTCAACTTTAAAGGTGTAAAAACAAGTACAAGATATTTACAATAAGCAGACCTCAGAGCAAGAAAGTGTCTTTCCAACACTGAAAAGGTCAAAGGTCAACTTTAACATTAAAAGGTGTAAAACAAGTAAAGATATTTACAATAAGCAGACCTCAGTGCAAGAAAGTGTCTTTCCAACACTGAAAAGGTCAAAGGTCAACTTTAACAGTAAAAGGTGTAAAAACAAGTACAAGATATTTACAATAAGCAGACCTCAGTGCAAGAAAGTGTCTTTCCAACACTGAAAAGGTCAAAGGTCAACTTTAAAGGTGTAAAAACAAGTACAAGATATTTACAATAAGCAGACCTCAGTGCAAGAAAGTGTCTTTCCAACACTGAAAGGTCAAAGGTCAACTTTAACATTAAAAGGTGTAAAAAACAAGTACAAGATATTTACAATAAGCAGACCTCAGTGCAAGAAAGTGTCTTTCCACACTGAACAGGTCAAAGGTCAACTTTAACAGTAAAAGGTGTAAAACAAGTACAAGATATTTACAATAAGCAAGACCTCAGTGCAAGAAAGTGTCTTTCCAACACTGAAAAGGTCAAAGGTCAACTTTAAAGGTGTAAAAACAAGTACAAGATATTTACAATAAGCAGACCTCAGTGCAAGAAAGTGTCTTTCCAACACTGAAAAGGTCAAAGGTCAACTTTAACAGTAAAAGGTGTAAAAACAAGTACAAGATATTTACAATAAGCAGACCTCAGTGCAAGAAGTGTCTTTCCAACACTGAAAAGGTCAAAGGTCAACTTTAAAGGTGTAAAAACAAGTACAAGATATTTACAATAAGCAGACCTCAGTGCAAGAAAGTGTCTTTCCAACACTGAAAAGGTCAAAGGTCAACTTTAAAGGTGTTCAAACAAGTACAAGATATTTACAATAAGCAGACCTCAGAGCAAGAAAGTGTCTTTCCAACACTGAAAAGGTCAAAGGTCAACTTTAACATTAAAAGGTGTAAAAACAAGTACAAGATATTTACAATAAGCAGACCTCAGTGCAAGAAAGTGTCTTTCCAACACTGAAAAGCACAAAGGTCAACTTTAGAATAGAATAGCCTTTATTGTCATTGTACAGGGTACAACGAATTGGAGTGCCACTCCCTTGGTGCAAAATGCAATAATAAATATAAATGTAAAATATAAAAGGTACAATAAAACAAACGTAAGTACTCTCAAAGTAAGCATGATATTTACAGGATAGGAGCATTAATATAATGACAGTTGACAGTATGGTATGGCTAAGCAGGTCAATCGTTTTTGTGCTTATTTACAACGGTGATAGCTCTGGGAAAGAAGCTATCCCTGAATCTGTTTGTCCTGGTTTTATGTGACCTGTATCGTCGGCCTGACGGTAATAGTTCAAACAGTTGATTGCTGGGGTGAGAATGGTCCTTGATGATATTGCCAGCTCTGCTGAGGTACCGGGAGTTTGCAATGACCTCCAGGCTGGGCAGAGAGCAGCCAGTGATCTTCTGGCTGTGTTGATGACCCTCTGCAGTACTTTCCTGTCTGCAGCTGAGCACCCTGCATACCATGTTGTTATGCCGTACGTTAGGATGCTCTCTATGGTGGCTCTGTAGAATGTCACCAGCAGCCTCTCCTCCAGGTTGCTCCTCCTGAGCACTCTCAGAAAGTGGAGACGCTGCTGGGCCTTTTTTACCACCGCAGTGGTATTGCGGTCCAGGAGAGATCATCAGAGATCTGCACGCCCAGAAACCTCATGGAGTGTACCCTCTCCACACGGTTCCCGTGAATGTAAGTGGGGCCGGGTCTGCTCTGCCCTTCCTGAAGTCCAAGATGAGTTCTTTAGTTTTCGTGGTGTTCAGTTGGAGGTTGTTAACTGAACACCACTCAGTCAGTCTGTTGACCTCATCTCTGTAGTCCGACTCATCCCCCCTTGAGATGAGTCCAACCACAGTGGTGTCGTCCGCAAACTTTATGATGGTGTTTGAGAGATGGGTAGGGGAGCAGTCGGATGTGTAGAGCGTAAACAGGAGGGGACTCAGAACACATCCTTGTGGAGACCCAGTGCTGAGTGTGATGGTGCTGGACAGGTGGGGGCCGAGTCTGACAGAGTGTGGTCTGTTTGTCAGGACGTCCTTGATCCAGAGGCAGATGGGGGTGGAGAGTCCCAGGTGAGACAGTTTCTGGACCAGGATCTCCGGGATGATATGATTAAATGCTGAGCTGAAGTCCAGGAAGAGCATTCTCACATAGCTTCCTCTGTGCTCCAGGTGACTCAGCGCAGTGTGGAGCGCTATGGTGATAGCGTCCTCGGTGGATCGATTAGTCCTGTAGGCAAATTGGTGGGGGTCCAAAGTGGGAGGCAGACTGGCCCTGATGTGCTGACAGACCGTCTCTCAAAGCACTTCATCACTACAGGCGTAAGTGCAACAGGCCTGTAATCATTTGGGCTGACCACAGCTGTCTTCTTGGCGATGGGGATGATGGTGGAGGTTTTGAGGCAGGGCGGGACGGTGTTTAATGACAAGGAAAGGTTGAAGATTTTAGTGAAGACTCCGGTCAGTTCGTCAGCACATGCTCTGAGAACCTTTCCATGTATTCCATCAGACCTGCCGCCTTCCTGGGATTCACTGACCTTAGAACACACCTCACTTGATGCTCCCTAAGTGTTAGTGTGCCGGTGCTGGGGGCGGGTGGAAGTGGTGTGACAGCTGAGGGTCTGGTTGTCTCAAAGCGGGCGAAGAAACGATTTAGATCCTCAGCCAGCGAGGCATTAATCCTAGATGTCGCCTGGTTATTGCTTCTGTAGTTGGTAATGTGATTGATCCCCTGCCACATTTTTCTGGGGTCGTTGTCAGCAAAGTGATCTTCAATCCTCCTCCTATAGGCAGCCTTAGCTTTCCTGATGCCTCTACTCAGGTCTGCCCTGGCCGCCCTATACGCAGCCCTGTCCCCTGACTTGAAGGCAGTGTTGCGGCTTTTTAGGAGGGATTGCACTTCGCTATTCATCCAGGGTTTTTGATTTGGAAACACCCTGACCCTTTTGTTGACGGTGACATTGTCAACACAGTTCCTGATGTACGAGAGTACAGTGTCCGTGTACTCCTGGAGGTTGTGGCTGGAGAATAAATCCCATACAGTAGTTGAGAAGCAGTCCTGCAGTTGAGAGAGGGCTCCTTCAGGCCAGGTTTTTATTGTCTTTGTCTGGGGCTTTGTTTTTCTCAGCAGGGGGGTGTAGGTGGGGGTGAGGGACATGCAGAGGTGGTCAGATCCAGCCAGGTGGGGGAGGGGTGTCGCTCTGAAAGCATGCCTGATGTTTGAATAGACATGATCCAAGGTGTGTTCTCCTCTCGTAGCAAAGTCCACAAACTGGACAAATTTAGGAAGCACAGTCTTTAGGCACGCTTTGTTAAAGTCACCGGCGACAATAAAAACCCCATCGGGGTGGGCAAGCTGTTGCTTGTTTATGGTGTTGAGCAAGAGGCTGAGAGCCGTGCCGACGTTCGCATCCGGCGGTATTAAACAGCTATCACAATAACTACTGTAAACTCCCTCGGGATGTAAAAAGGTCTGCACGAGACTGCCAGAACCTCCAAATCAGGAGAACAGTGTGTGTGAATGATCCTGCTGTTACAACACCACTCGTTATGCACGTAAACACATAGCCCCCCTCCTCTGCTTTTACCTGAGTTGCTGTTTCTGTCGTGCCGATGTAGCGTGCGGCCTGCTAACTCGACTGCAGCGTCGGGAATCAGCGGGTGAAGCCACGACTCCGTAATAAGAATAATGCTGCAGTTGCGTGCAAAGCTCGTGGTGGCTATCTGTAGCTCCAATTCGTCCAATTTGTGGTGATGGATCTGGCGTTCGATACGAAAAGGCGCGGAAGTGCTGGCCGGTGTGGTTGTTTGCGTAGCCTAGCATCTGAGCCCGACCGGCATCCCCTCTTCTGCTTTCTCTCCCTCCGTCGCCTCCTACGCTTGCTGGGCGGGCAGACCATCCACGGTGACCCTGGCGGTCTCGCTATCTCCTCCAGGATGTTGTGTGTTCGCTGATATTCGCCAGAAACAGACAAACTATATTTGAACCTAGGTCAATTAGGTTCTGGCGACTGTAAGAGATGACGGCGTTGCAAACATTTAAAAATATACACAGTAAAAGTAAAAACGAGCACCAAACTGGAGAGCTAAGAGCCGCTGCACCCGTGCGCGCCGCCATCTGTAATCTTTAAATTAAAGGTGCACAAACAAGTACAAGATATTTACAATGAGCAGATCTCAGTGCAAGAAAGTGTCTTTCCAACACTGAAAGGTTAAAGGTCAACTTTAAAGGTTAAAAACAAGTACAGGATATTTACAATAAGCAGACCTCAGTGCAAGAAAGTGTCTTGCCAACACTGAAAAGGTCAAAGGTCAACTTTAAAGGTGTAAAAACAAGAACAAGATATTTACAATAAGCAGACCTCAGTGCAAGAAAGGGAGGTGGGGGGGTACTCACCTTCCACTTCACTGACACACATCAGCATCCAGTTCTTCATGAGAAGAGGGGGAGAGGGCGATGTACTCACCTTTATTGACGCGCTCGGTTTCAGTGTCCCATGCTTCATCAGAAGAGATGGCGCTCAGGAGAGTGTCATCAAGGATCCTCATGACTTCAGAAAGGCCTCGTTCTCGGGACGTTCAACAATGTAGTCAAGACAGCCTGTAAGGAAACAAGTTTAAAATAACATTAGGAATGTAGTAAACACCCAGTGCTAAAGCTACAGGCTACATTTATATCAGACTGAATGACACTTACTTGTTCATGTGAGAAGAAAACAAGATGTCAACTATGTCCACAATCATTAAGTGAAGCATCCATTTTTAAAAAAAGAGCACCAAATCTCTGCCAAGGCAGCTCACTCTGTGCACACTACCCTGTTAAGGTAACAGTATTGTATTTTGTATACGTCCATTTTGTTATTTGTTCTTTTTAAACCTTTATGCAAACACTGCGTTCGAGTAGGTAATGGATAATAGGTATTGATTTGTAAAGAACTGGGCATGAATACCTTATTATATAAATATTCTACAGTAAATTTATAACTACTTATAATTTATAACAGGGGTAGGCAACCTTTTTGATGGCGAGTGCCATTTAAAATTTCCTCAGAAGTCAGTGTGCCATATGATTGCATTAGCAATAAATTTAATAACGCTCTATATTAACAGTTACACATTATATAGAACCACTTTATAGAATTATATTTGTTTGCAAATGTTGGCAGCTATCAGCGAATAGTTATCAGCTATTTTGAAACAAAAAAAAGACACTTTTTATTCATAACAAGAACTCCATAACGGCAAATGAACTGTACAACAGAAAATACAAATGCTATTTATGGTCTCCTCACAACAATGATAAGAAAAATAAACTGGGCCAATATGGTATGTTTGTTAATACAGAGACACACATGTTAATGTGATCTCTGGTCTCCCACTCAGAGACACAGGTCTCCGAGTGTCCAACATTCAGACAGCTACCTGAGGACACTCATGTGAGAGAAAATCTGCTCACACAGATATGTAGAGCCAAATACTGTCAATAAGGCCTCTGCAATGTTCTGAAGACAGTTAAACTTGTCAGGTAGTGATGTCCAGCAGGTGAAAATGCAAGCTCCATGAACATGCACAGCTGTAGATTCCAGCTGCTTCGATGTCGCATTAACTGGCATTAACTCAGCCAGTTAATGCCAGACAAATCTAGCTGCTCATTAAAGATTTCTGGTTTGATCAGAAAATAAAACATTGGTCCATACACCTGAAAGTCCCAAAAATGCATTGTGTCTCGAGTCTATGGATGCAATTTGACTAAAGACCGGCCCCCCAGATATTAAAGCCATAAAGCCTTTGAATGAAAACAAACGCTGTTGTGACAGTGATGTACACTGTCTTGTTGGTAAATGTATGATTTCTATTCATTTTACGTCAGATGAAAACTTTGGTTGTAAGCTTTAGATAATTATTTAATAACAGCCAGACATTTTAAATGAGAATAAGAAAGTATTTCTTTGTGCCCCCTTTCCCTGTTCATGCCCTACCTGGCCCCCTGGCAAAACTTTGCTAGACCTGCACAGTTACCAGCTGTCAGCTACGTAGAAAAGGATCCTGGTGTTATTTGTCTCTCAGAAACAGTTCATAACTTCCCTTCAACTCATTCATGTCACCTAAAAGGTAAACCTGTTTCTCCATCACCTGTTCAGCTCTGATGATTTAGTAAGGACATTCCTGGTTTCATCTTCATGTTTCCCTCTCACCAGATATACAAACCGATATCATGACCAGCAGTTTTTACAGCTGTGGCTCCAGCAAACATCAGCTGATACTAGAAATTAATATTAAATACATTCTAACAACAGCTGACCAAGCTTAAACGTGCTGCTGTTGTTTAGTGCGACATCCGGCAGTTTCCTCTTTCTGGCGCAAAGTGAGCGATAAACAAACAAGAGAGAAAAGCTGATCATTGATCATTGATCAGTTTCACGATTGAAGTAGCAACAGGAGAGAGAGGGGAGAGAATGAGAGGAGAAGAAGATGCAGCTGTGCAGCAAAGACACAATAACTCCAGCTTGTGTCTTTTTCCATCCTGGCTGAAGTACGGGACAAACTGTGTTCCTTCTCAGCTCAACACGAAACGGGTAATAATTTCTCTGATGCAGGACGATTCCGTTTGTACCGGAGGGTTGGCAACTCTACTAACTAACCTTATGAATAAATAAAGTTCACTATCAATAAAATCATAGCACCGCCCAGCAGTATATAAATTCCGTCATGCTAGCTAGTACGCCAGTACGAGTTATTGTAACTGACTGTAAAAAGTCAGCACAACGAAATAAACTCCACCTAAACTTGGTTTATATCTGACCAGATAAACTGCAGGTCATAACTTCTTACCTGAAGTTCAGTTCACCTGACGCTCCGACCGGCGGCTGCCTCGGGTCTCTCCGACTCCTGCCTCCCCTTCCCTCATCCACCTGCTGGCCTCCACCACTTGTTAATTTTACTGAATCTGTGGAAGCTTCGCATAGCCACACCAAACAACTGAGTTATTTTTACACACCGATCAGCTTCTGGTCAGTCCACCACCAAAAAAATAATAATAATGATAATAATCGGGCCACCGAGCAAATGCCCTTATGCCCGATGGCCAGTCCAGCTATGGTCGTGCGTGCTATCAGTTAACCCTTCGCGTGCCAACGGTGGGCACGTGCCTAGGGGTTGCCGACCCCTGATTTATAACTAACTAATGGCATTATGTAGCTTACAAAGTTATAGTTATAGTTTATTTAAGTGAAGCCTTTGATCCAGAGAAGAAATGATGTTAGGACCTACAGGGGATCTGGTATGTTTACATATGTTCTACCGTTGCTGTTACCATAGAAACCGATATACACATATATATGTATATTTGGGGTAGGGGGCTTTTTTACTAATGTTAAGCTAATTTTAACCATTTCATTTGAAAAAGTGTCAAATTTGAAGGCTTTAATCAAAGTAACACCTTTTTCACATTCATACACCAGTCGGTAATAAATTCTACACCTCTCCTGGGAAAATTTAAAGCATACAAGCAATTTACCGGGAAAAGTCTTGGAATACACTTATTTTGATGACATTAAAACTTGATATTCACACTGGAACTTGTTAAATTATTATAGTCATCTAGTGACTCTTAAAATAATTGAAGAAATTTTTGAAATTTTGTACCAGTGACTGTCGACGAGTCGGGGTCCACGACGAGCCATCTTCAAGCTTTGCTGTTATGATGAAACATGAGTACAAAAGATCCAAAGATGCAGTAGTTGTTGTCGCTTTCTAGTAAAATCCGCTTTCTGTAGAAATATTCTCCAAACGTTATCTATCCACAAGCTGAGCTTGGAGCAGGTCAAGACAAGTCCAAGAGCAAGTGTAAAGGGACGACTGGAACCTTGTGCAGCATTCATATACCTACAGCGGGCCGTGGTTACGGTTGCTAACATGCGTGTGCACGTGATAGAACTATATGAATTGAGCCCATCGCAATGTAATTTACAGTAAAGTTATGGTCATTTATAGTTACTGCCTTTGTTACCCTTTATGTGGGATGTCTAATAACCATGTAGGTATATCCAGAAATAAACACAGATATTAGAAAGCAGCAAGTCAGTACCTGAGATGTTTGCTTGAGTGAATAACATTAGCATATGCTAATATTACGTCTTCACATTTTTCTTTTCAAAGGTAACAAAAACTTAGCGTTCTCGCTACTTACCATGCTGTAATACAGCTATATGCTAGCACAGACATTTAACAAATGTTTTTTAAAATGCTAGCCGTGCTAATTAGCCTTAGGATTGCTTGAGGTCTTGTTTCGTAAGGGAACTTAGGCCCTTAAGACATAACATATAGCAAGAACCTATAACGATAATTGACATTTGACCCCCTTTGTGATTATAGCAGCTGTGTGTTATGTCATGGCATGTTTTAAAAATGCCACCTGAAATTTATGCAACCAGTGCAAGGAGGGGGGTTCTTGATAGTTTTGTACTTTGGCCCATGGCGTATGGGTGTAACGGAGAATCAGCCAATCAAATCGCACCGTCTGAGCGCAGGTTCCAGTCCTGGTTGGGACAAAGGCTGTGTTACATTATCAAAAGATAAACATCATTTTTAATTTAGTTCATGTGGATAACATTTATTTTTCACTTTGCTTTTTCTTATTATTTGATTATCATTTTTATCATTTAAAATGATCATTTATCATTTTATTTATATTACAGTGTTACGGCCTGTGGAGTATTATGTACCTATACTGTGTAAAGGAATATCTTTTATTTATATTTATGTATTATTCACATTATTTTATTGTACAATGCTTTGGTGCCACGGGATTTTAGCATGCCTCAATGTCTCACACATTCATTCCGCTAACATAAGGTATCTCAGGAAGTTGGAAGCAGGCGTTCACACAGGAAGAGTTAATCTTTTGTCTTCTCCACTGTAAGAGGAAGCAAGGGAGTGTGAACTTTTCTCTGGGGGAAGACCAAAGGTGTGAAAACAGCGTGTACTGCCTTTTGGTTCTGTAGAAGGTGTTTAAACCAAGGCTGTGTTGGGTTCAGCAGAGACTCTGCCTTGGGTTTAACCCACGATGGCTGCTCTCACCAAGTAGGTTTTGCTGTTTTTGATGAAAGGATGTTAGCTACATCCTACCGTTGTCTGTAGGCTTTATTTAATGGAAACGTCCACAACAACTGTCACAAAGTATATAACTCAGAATAAACTGTATCATCTCAAAACTGTATCGTACAGTTTTGAGATGATACAGACCAGACATACTCTTCAGTTATGCAGACATCCAACTTTTAATACAAAGGTTAAAGTTAAAACTATAATTCAGATACATTCTGATGGCATAGAAAATTAAGCTTATGCATAATTTCAATAAGGAAGATCTGTAATAAGTCATTTGTCTGCTTCCTGGTGGCTGCTAGTTTATATCTATTCAGAATCAGAATCAGAATACTTTATTGATCCCTAGGGGAAATTATTTTTCGTCACAGTGCTCCATTATAAACAAACATTAACAAAGACAGACAATACACTAACTAAGAATAGCACAATATATTCAGGTATATATATATACATAAAAGTCACTATACATAAAAGTCACTATTAATAAATAGCTGAAAAAGAACATGTGCAAGAAGGGTGTAGCTGTTGCAGTAAACAGTGTGTTAAGTGGATGAGTTGTACAGGGAGATGGCCACAGGCAGGAATGATTTCCTGTGCCGTTCAGTGGTGCTTTTCGGTAATCTCAGTCTCTCACTCAACGTGCTCCTGTGACTGACCAGCATGTCATGGAGTGGGTGGGAGGTGTTATCCAACATTGTCTTTATCTTGGACAACATCCGCCTCTCCGACACCACCTTGAGGGAGTCCAGCTCCATCCCCACAACATTACTGCCTTACGAATCAGTTTATGGAGTCTGTTGGCATCTGCGACCCTCAGCCTGCCCCCAGCATGCAACGGCATAGAGGATCGCACTGGCCACAACAGACTCGCAGAAAATCCTGAGCATTTCTGGCAGATGTTGAAGGACCTCAGTCGCCTCAAAAATAGAGACGACTCTGGCCCTTTCTGTAAAGTGCTGTGGTGTTTTTAGCCCAGTCCAGTTTATTGTCAATGTGTACTCCAAGGTATTTATAGTCCTCCACAATGTCAACACTGACCCCTTGGATTGAAACAGGGGTCAAGTGTTCCTGGTCTTCCTGAAGTCCACTATCAATTCCTTAGTCTTTGCCACGTTGAGCTGCAGATGATTCTGCTCACACCACGTGACAAAGGAGTCGACCACCCGGTACTCTGTCTCATCATCCCTGTTGATGCATCCAACCACCGCAGAGTCATCAGAAAACTTCTGAAGATGGCAGGTCTCTGTGCAGTGGCTGAAGTCTGTGGTGTAGAGGGTGAAGAGGAAGGGGGAGAGGACAGTCCCCTGTGGTGCCCGTGTGTTGCTGATTACCTTGTCAGACACACACTGTGGGAGACGTACATATTGTGGTCTTCCTGTCAGGTAATCAACAATCCAGGACACCAGAGAAGCATCCACCTGCATCGCTGTTAACTTATCACCCAGGAGGGTCGGCCTGATGGTGTTGAAAGCACATTCATTTTCCAGCACAAACTCAGTACTGGCTTCATTACTTTCTTCCAGTTATGCTCTTGCCTGCCTTCTCCAAGCAACTCAGCCTCCACTCTGCATGCTTTAAATCTGTTGCTCTTCTGCTTCTGCTATTCTGCGTTTCAGATCCTCAGCCATGCAGCCCGCCTCCTCTCCTTTCTCCTCCTCACCGTGGTCATTGGAACCCTGTCCCAGCCTCCATCTTCATCACTACCAGCATGTTGACTCTGGGGTGGGGCTTGTGCAAAATCCTGCCACTGCTGAGATCCTTCTGCTATGATGGGTCATTGGAGGTCTAAGTGCCTAACAGTTACATTTATTTCTGTATCTCAATAAATCATGTTGGTTTTTCCACATGATCTTTCCTTATTGAACTGTTTTTGTAGATAAGCTTCAAGCCAGCAAGCAACAATACCTAAACCAAAATATTATCACCAGAGTGAGAAAGTGTCTGGACTATCTCCAGCTGTGTTGCATGTATTAAAGATAACTTCAGACACTGTCTGGTTTCATGTCTGAAACAGGCTGTACAGTCACACAGATAAAAGACATCAGTCATGTTTCTAATGATATAATCAACCAGAAAGATTATAAAGACAAAAGCTGTGAGACGCCACTAGAGAAAGGATGCTTGTTATCATTACATGAAGTGATTTAGAATTAATATGTAAGCTTTCAGGGCAGCACTCACAACTTTTTCAAACTGATTACCTGATGGTAAGCTTACACAGATATATAAACATACAGGTGAACTCTAAGAGTTATAAAGAAGAGAGCTGTGCTTTTACAGAACACAATTTATTTACATTTTATATTTA
>NW_020329096.1:0-13890 GCF_001858045.2 Oreochromis niloticus | reverse complement strand
CAGAGCAAGAAAGTGTCTTTCCAACACTGAAAAGGTCAAAAGGTCAACTTAAAGGTGTAAAACAAGTACAGGATATTTACAATAAGCAGACCTCAGTGCAAGAAAGTGTCTTTCCAACACGAAAAGGTCAAAGGTCAACTTTAAAGGTGTAAAAACAAGTACAAGATATTTACAATAAGCAGACCTCAGTGCAAGAAAGTGTCTTCCAACACTGAAAAGGTCAAAGGTCAACTTTAAAGGTGTAAAAACAAGTAACAAGATATTTACAATAAGCAGACCTCAGTGCAAGAAAGTGTCTTTCCAACACTGAAAAGGTCAAAGGTCAACTTTAAAGGTGTAAAAACAAGTACAAGATATTTACAATAAGCAGACCTCAGTGCAAGAAAGTGTCTTTCCAACACTGAAAAGGTCAAAGGTCAACTTTAAAGGTGTAAAAACAAGTACAAGATATTACAATAAGCAGACCTCAGTGCAAGAAAGTGTCTTTCCAACACTGAAAAGGTCAAAGGTCAACTTTAAAGGTGTAAAAACAAGTACAGATATTTACAATAAGCAGACCTCAGTGCAAGAAAGTGTCTTTCCAACACTGAAAAGGTCAAAGGTCAACTTTTAAAGGTGTAAAAACAAGTACAGATATTTACAATAAGCAGACCTCAGTGCAAGAAAGTGTCTTTCCAACACTGAAAAGGTCAAAGGTCAACTTTAAAGGTGTAAAAACAAGTACAAGTATTTACAATAAGCAGACCTCAGTGCAAGAAAGTGTCTTTCCAACACTGAAAAGGTCAAAGGTCAACTTTAAAGGTGTAAAAACAAGTACAAGATATTTACAATAAGCAGACCTCAGTGCAAGAAAGTGTCTTTCCAACACTGAAAAGGTCAAAGGTCAACTTTAAAGGTGTAAAACAAGTACAAGATATTTACAATAAGCAGACCTCAGTGCAAGAAAGTGTCTTTCCAACACTGAAAAGGTCAAAGGTCAACTTTAAAGGTGTAAAAACAAGTACAGATATTTACAATAAGCAGACCTCAGTGCAAGAAAGTGTCTTTCCAACACTGAAAAGGTCAAAGGTCAACTTTAAAGGTGTAAAAACAAGTACAAGATATTTACAATAAGCAGACCTCAGTGCAAGAAAGTGTCTTTCCAACACTGAAAAGGTCAAAGGTCTTTAACATTAAAAGGTGTAAAAACAAGTAAGATATTTACAATAAGCAGACCTCAGTGCAAGAAAGTGTCTTTCCAACACTGAAAAGGTCAAAGGTCAACTTTAAAGGTGTAAAAACAAGTACAGGATATTTACAATAAGCAGACCTCAGTGCAAGAAAGTGTCTTTCCAACACTGAAAAGGTCAAAGGTCAACTTTAAATTAAAGGTGTAAAAACAAGTAAGATATTTACAATAAGCAGACCTCAGAGCAAGAAAGTGTCTTTCCAACACTGAAAAGGTCAAAGGTCAACGTTAAAGGTGTAAAAACAAGTACAAGATATTTACAATAAGCAGACCTCAGTGCAAGAAAGTGTCTTTCCAACACTGAAAAGCACAAAGGTCAACTTTAGAATAGAATAGAATAGCCTTTATTGTCATTGTACAGGGTACAACGAAATTGGAGTGCCACTCCCTTGGTGCAAAATGCAATAATAAATATAAATGTAAAATATAAAAGGTACAATAAAACAAACGTAAGTACTCTCAAAAGTAAGCATGATATTTACAGGATAGCAGCATTAATATAATGACAGTGACAGTATGGTATGGCTAAGTAGGTTCAATCGTTTTTGTGCTTATTTACAACGGTGATAGCTCTGGGAAAGAAGCTATCCCTGAATCTGTTTGTCCTGGTTTTATGTGACCTGTATCGTCGGCCTGACGGTAATAGTTCAAACAGTTGATTGCTGGGGTGAGAATGGTCCTTGATGATATTGCCAGCTCTGCTGAGGTACCGGAGTTTGCAATGACCTCCAGGCTGGGCAGAGAGCAGCCAGTGATCTTCTGGGCTGTGTTGATGACCCTCTGCAGTACTTTCCTGTCTGCAGCTGAGCACCCTGCATACCATGTTGTTATGCCGTACGTTAGGATGCTCTCTATGGTGGCTCTGTAGAATGTCACCAGCAGCCTCTCCTCCAGGTTGCTCCTCCTGAGCACTCTCAGAAAGTGGAGACGCTGCTGGGCCTTTTTTACCACCGCAGTGGTATTTGCAGTCCAGGAGAGATCATCAGAGATCTGCACGCCCAGAAACCTCATGGAGTGTACCCTCTCCACACGGTTCCCGTGAATGTAAAGTGGGGCCGGGTCTGCTCTGCCCTTCCTGAAGTCCAAGATGAGTTCTTTAGTTTTCGTGGTGTTCAGTTGGAGGTTGTTAACTGAACACCACTCAGTCAGTCTGTTGACCTCATCTCTGTAGTCCGACTCATCCCCCCTTGAGATGAGTCCAACCACAGTGGTGTCGTCCGCAAACTTTATGATGGTGTTTGAGAGATGGGTAGGGGAGCAGTCGGATGTGTAGAGCGTAAACAGGAGGGGACTCAGAACACATCCTTGTGGAGACCCAGTGCTGAGTGTGATGGTGCTGGACAGGTGGGGGCCGAGTCTGACAGAGTGTGGTCTGTTTGTCAGGAAGTCCTTGATCCAGAGGCAGATGGGGGTGGAGAGTCCCAGGTGAGACAGTTTCTGGACCAGGATCTCCGGGATGATATGATTAAATGCTGAGCTGAAGTCCAGGAAGAGCATTCTCACATAGCTTCCTCTGTGCTCCAGGTGACTCAGCGCAGTGTGGAGCGCTATGGTGATAGCGTCCTCGGTGGATCGATTAGTCCTGTAGGCAAATTGGTGGGGGTCCAAAGTGGGAGGCAGACTGGCCCTGATGTGCTGACAGACCAGTCTCTCAAAGCACTTCATCACTACAGGCGTAAGTGCAACAGGCCTGTAATCATTTGGGCTGACCACAGCTGTCTTCTTGGCGATGGGGATGATGGTGGAGGTTTTGAGGCAGGGCGGGACGGTGTTTAATGACAAGGAAAGGTTGAAGATTTTAGTGAAGACTCCGGTCAGTTCGTCAGCACATGCTCTGAGAACCTTTCCATGTATTCCATCAGGACCTGCCGCCTTCCTGGGATTCACTGACCTTAGAACACACCTCACTTGATGCTCCCTAAGTGTTAGTGTGCCGGTGCTGGGGGCGGGTGGAAGTGGTGTGACAGCTGAGGGTCTGGTTGTCTCAAAGCGGGCGAAGAAACGATTTAGATCCTCAGCCAGCGAGGCATCAATCCTAGATGTCGCCTGGTTATTGCTTCTGTAGTTGGTAATGTGATTGATCCCCTGCCACATTTTTCTGGGGTCGTTGTCAGCAAAGTGATCTTCAATCCTCCTCCTATAGGCAGCCTTAGCTTTCCTGATGCCTCTACTCAGGTCTGCCCTGGCCGCCCTATACGCAGCCCTGTCCCCTGACTTGAAGGCAGTGTTGCGGCTTTTTAGGAGGGATTGCACTTCGCTATTCATCCAGGGTTTTTGATTTGGAAACACCCTGACCCTTTTGTTGACGGTGACATTGTCAACACAGTTCCTGATGTACGAGAGTACAGTGTCCGTGTACTCCTGGAGGTTGTGGCTGGAGAATAAATCCCATACAGTAGTTGAGAAGCAGTCCTGCAGTTGAGAGAGGGCTCCTTCAGGCCAGGTTTTTATTGTCTTTGTCTGGGGCTTTGTTTTTCTCAGCAGGGGGTGTAGGTGGGGTGAGGGACATGCAGAGGTGGTCAGATCCAGCCAGGTGGGGGAGGGGTGTCGCTCTGAAAGCATGCCTGATGTTTGAATAGACATGATCCAAGGTGTGTTCTCCTCTCGTAGCAAAGTCCACAAACTGGACAAATTTAGGAAGCACAGTCTTTAGGCACGCTTTGTTAAAGTCACCGGCGACAATAAAAACCCCATCGGGGTGGGCAAGCTGTTGCTTGTTTATGGTGTTGAGCAAGAGGCTGAGAGCCGTGCCGACGTTCGCATCCGGCGGTATATAAACAGCTATCACAATAACTACTGTAAACTCCCTCGGGATGTAAAAAGGTCTGCACGAGACTGCCAGAACCTCCAAATCAGGAGAACAGTGTGTGTGAATGATCCTGCTGTTACAACACCACTCGTTATGCACGTAAACACATAGCCCCCTCCTCTGCTTTTACCTGAGTTGCTGTTTCTGTCGTGCCGATGTAGCGTGCGGCCTGCTAACTCGACTGCAGCGTCGGGAATCAGCGGGTGAAGCCACGACTCCGTAATAAGAATAATGCTGCAGTTGCGTGCAAAGCTCGTGGTGGCTATCTGTAGCTCCAATTCGTCCAATTTGTGGGTGATGGATCTGGCGTTCGATACGAAAAGGCTCGGAAGTGCTGGCCGGTGTGGTTGTTTGCGTAGCCTAGCATCTGAGCCCGACCGGCATCCCCTCTTCTGCTTTCTCTCCCTCCGTCGCCTCCTACGCTTGCTGGGCGGGCAGACCATCCACGGTGACCCTGGCGGTCTCGCTATCTCCTCCAGGATGTTGTGTGTTCGCTGATATTCGCCAGAAACAGACAAACTATATTTGAAACCTAGGTCAATTAGGTTCTGGCGACTGTAAGAGATGACGGCGTTGCAAACATTTAAAAATATACACAGTAAAAGTAAAAACGAGCACCAAACTGGAGAGCTAAGAGCCGCTGCACCCGTGCGCGCCGCCATCTTGTTAATCTTTAAAATTAAAAGGTGCACAAACAAGTACAAGATATTTACAATAAGCAGACCTCAGTGCAAGAAAGTGTCTTTCCAACACTGAAAAGGTTAAAGGTCAACTTTAACATTAAAAGGTGTAAAAACAAGTACAAGATATTTACAATAAGCAGACCTCAGTGCAAGAAAGTGTCTTTCCAACACTGAAAAGGTCAAAGGTCAACTTTAAAGGTGTAAAAACAAGTACAGGATATTTACAATAAGCAGACCTCAGTGCAAGAAAGTGTCTTTCCAACACTGAAAAGGTCAAAGGTCAACGTTAAAGGTGTAAAAACAAGTACAAGATATTTACAATAAGCAGACCTCAGTGCAAGAAAGTGTCTTTCCAACACTGAAAAGGTCAAAGGTCAACGTTAACATTAAAGGTGTTCAAACAAGTACAAGATATTTACAATAAGCAGACCTCAGTGCAAGAAAGGGAGGTGGGGGGTACTCACCTTCCACTTCACTGACACACATCAGCATCCAGTTCTTCATGAGAAGAGGGGAGGGGAGAGGGCGATGTACTCACCTTTATTGACGCGCTCGGTTTCAGTGTCCCATGCTTCATCAGAAGAGATGGCGCTCAGGAGAGTGTCATCAAGGATCCTCATGACTTCAGAAAGGCCTCGTTCTCGGGACGTTCAACAATGTAGTCAAGACAGCCTGTAAGGAAACAAGTTTAAAATAACATTAGGAATGTAGTAAACACCCAGTGCTAAAGCTACAGGCTACATTTATATCAGACTGAATGACACTTTACTTGTTCATGTGAGAAGAAAACAAGATGTCAACTATGTCCACAATCATTAAGTGAAGCATCCATTTTTAAAAAAAGAGCACCAAATCTCTGCCAAGGCAGCTCACTCTGTGCACACTACCCTGTTAAGGTAACAGTATTGTATTTTGTATACGTCCATTTTGTTTATTTGTTCTTTTTAAACCTTTATGCAAACACTGCGTTCGAGTAGGTAATGGATAATAGGTATTGATTTGTAAAGAACTGGGCATGAATACCTTATTATATAAATATTCTACAGTAAATTTATAACTACTTATAATTTATAACAGGGGTAGGCAACCTTTTTGATGGCGAGTGCCATTTAAAATTTCCTCAGAAGTCAGTGTGCCATATGATTTGCATTAGCAATAATTTAATAACGCTCTATTATTAACAGTTACACATTTATATAGAACCACTTTATAGAATTATATTTGTTTGCAAATGTTGGCAGCTATCAGCGAATAGTTATCAGCTATTTTGAAACAAAAAAAAGACACTTTTTATTCATAACAAGAACTCCATAACGGCAAATGAACTGTACAACAGAAAATACAAATGCTATTTATGGTCTCCTCACAACAATGATAAGAAAAATAAACTGGGCCAATATGGTATGTTTGTTAATACAGAGACACACATGTTAATGTGATCTCTGGTCTCCCACTCAGAGACACAGGTCTCCGAGTGTCCAACATTCAGACAGCTACCTGAGGACACTCATGTGAGAGAAAATCTGCTCACACAGATATGTAGAGCCAAATACTGTCAATAAGGCCTCTGCAATGTTCTGAAGACAGTTAAACTTGTCAGGTAGTGATGTCCAGCAGGTGAAAATGCAAGCTCCATGAACATGCACAGCTGTAGATTCCAGCTGCTTCGATGTCGCATTAACTGGCATTAACTCAGCCAGTTAATGCCAGACAAATCTAGCTGCTCATTAAAGATTTCTGGTTTGATCAGAAAATAAAACATTGGTCCATACACCTGAAAGTCCCAAAAATGCATTGTGTCTCGAGTCTATGGATGCAATTTGACTAAAGACCGGCCCCCAGATATTAAAGCCATAAAGCCTTTGAATGAAAACAAACGCTGTTGTGACAGTGATGTACACTGTCTTGTTGGTAAATGTATGATTTCTATTCATTTTACGTCAGATGAAAACTTTGGTTG
Source organism: Oreochromis niloticus (assembly GCF_001858045.2). Lineage (NCBI taxonomy): Eukaryota > Metazoa > Chordata > Actinopteri > Cichliformes > Cichlidae > Oreochromis > Oreochromis niloticus. The sequence continues at coordinate 7,210 of NW_020329096.1, read as the reverse complement.
TAAGCTTTAGATAATTATTTAATAACAGCCAGACATTTTAAATGAGAATAAGAAAGTATTTCTTTGTGCCCCCTTTCCCTGTTAATGCCCTACCTGGCCCCCTGGCAAAACTTTGCTAGACCTGCACAGTTACCAGCTGTCAGCTACGTAGAAAAGGATCCTGGTGTTATTTGTCTCTCAGAAACAGTTCATAACTTCCCTTCAACTCATTCATGTCACCTAAAAGGTAAACCTGTTTCTCCATCACCTGTTCAGCTCTGATGATTTAGTAAGGACATCTCCTGGTTTCATCTTCATGTTTCCCTCTCACCAGATATACAAACCGATATCATGACCAGCAGTTTTTACAGCTGTGGCTCCAGCAAACATCAGCTGATACTAGAAATTAATATTAAATACATTCTAACAACAGCTGACCAAGCTTAAACGTGCTGCTGTTGTTTAGTGCGACATCCGGCAGTTTCCTCTTTCTGGCGCAAAGTGAGCGATAAACAAACAAGAGAGAAAAGCTGATCATTGATCATTGATCAGTTTCACGATTGAAGTAGCAACAGGAGAGAGAGGGGAGAGAATGAGAGGAGAAGAAGATGCAGCTGTGCAGCAAAGACACAATAACTCCAGCTTTGTGTCTTTTTCCATCCTGGCTGAAGTACGGGACAAACTGTGTTCCTTCTCAGCTCAACACGAAACGGGTAATAATTTCTCTGAATGCAGGACGATTCCGTTTGTACGGAGGGTTGGCAACTCTACTAACTAACCTTATGAATAAAATAAAGTTCACTATCAATAAAATCATAGCACCCGCCCAGCAGTATATAAATTCCGTCATGCTAGCTAGTACGCAGTACGAGTTATTGTAACTGACTGTAAAAAGTCAGCACAACGAAAATAAACTCCACCTAAACTTGGTTTATATCTGACCCAGATAACTGCAGGTCATTAACTTCTTACCTGAAGTTCAGTTCACCTGACGCTCCGACCGGCGGCTGCCTCGGGTCTCTCCGACTCCTGCCTCCCCTTCCCTCATCCACCTGCTGGCCTCCACCACTTGTTAATTTTACTGAATCTGTGGAAGCTCCGCCATAGCCACCACCAAACAACTGAGTTATTTTTACACACCGATCAGCTTCTGGTCAGTCCACCACCAAAAAAATAATAATAATGATAATAATCGGGCCACCGAGCAAATGCCCTTATGCCCGATGGCCAGTCCAGCTATGGTCGTGCGTGCTATCAGTTAACCCTTCGCGTGCCAACGGTGGCACGTGCCTAGGGTTGCCGACCCCTGATTTATAACTAACTAATGGCATTATGTAGCTTACAAAAGTTATAGTTATAGTTTATTTAAGTGAAGCCTTTGATCCAGAGAAGAAAATGATGTTAGGACCTACAGGGGATCTGGTATGTTTACATATGTTCTACCGTTGCTGTTACCATAGAAACCGATATACACATATATATGTATATTTGGGGTAGGGGGGCTTTTTTACTAATGTTAAGCTAATTTTAACCATTTCATTTGAAAAAAGTGTCAAATTTGAAGGCTTTAAATCAAAGTAACACCTTTTTTCACATTCATACACCAGTCGGTAATAAATTCTACACCTCTCCTGGAAAATTTAAAGCATACAAGCAATTTACCGGGAAAAGTCTTGGAATACACTTATTTTGATGACATTAAAACTTGATATTCACACTGGAACTTGTTAAATTATTATAGTCATCTAGTGACTCTTAAAATAATTGAAGAAATTTTTGAAATTTTGTACCAGGTGACTGTCGACGAGTCGGGGTCCACGACGAGCCATCTTCAAGCTTTGCTGTTATGATGAAACATGAGTACAAAAGATCCAAAGATGCAGTAGTTGTTGTCGCTTTCTAGTAAAATCCGCTTTCTGTAGAAATATTCTCCAAACGTTATCTATCCACAAGCTGAGCTTGGAGCAGGTCAAGACAAGTCCAAGAGCAAGTGTAAAGGGACGACTGGAACCTTGTGCAGCATTCATATACCTACAGCGGGCCGTGGTTACGGTTGCTAACATGCGTGTGCACGTGATAGAACTATATGAATTGAGCCCATCGCAATGTAATTTACAGTAAAGTTATGGTCATTTATAGTTACTGCCTTTGTTACCCTTTATGTGGGATGTCTAATAACCATGTAGGTATATCCAGAAATAAACACAGATATTAGAAAGCAGCAAGTCAGTACCTGAGATGTTTGCTTGAGTGAATAACATTAGCATATGCTAATATTACGTCTTCACATTTTTCTTTTCAAAGGTAACAAAAACTTAGCGTTCTCGCTACTTACCATGCTGTAATACAGCTATATGCTAGCACAGACATTTAACAAATGTTTTTTAAAATGCTAGCCGTGCTAATTAGCCTTAGGATTGCTTGAGGTCTTGTTTCGTAAGGGAACTTAGGCCCTTAAGACATAACATATAGCAAGAACCTATAACGATAATTGACATTTGACCCCCTTTGTGATTATAGCAGCTGTGTGTTATGTCATGGCATGTTTTAAAAATGCCACCTGAAATTTATGCAACCAGTGCAAGGAGGGGGTTCTTGATAGTTTTGTACTTTGGCCCATGGCGTATGGGTGTAACGGAGAATCAGCCAATCAAATCGCACCGTCTGAGCGCAGGTTCCAGTCCTGGTTGGGACAAAGGCTGTGTTACATTATCAAAAGATAAACATCATTTTTAATTTAGTTCATGTGGATAACATTTATTTTTCACTTTGCTTTTTCTTATTATTTGATTATCATTTTTATCATTTAAAATGATCATTTATCATTTTATTTATATTACAGTGTTACGGCCTGTGGAGTATTATGTACCTATACTGTGTAAAGGAATATCTTTTATTTATATTTATGTATTATTCACATTATTTTATTGTACAATGCTTTGGTGCCACGGGATTTTAGCATGCTCAATGTCTCACACATTCATTTCCGCTAACATAAGGTATCTCAGGAAGTTGGAAGCAGGCGTTCACACAGGAAGAGTTATCTTTTGTCTTCTCCACTGTAAGAGGAAGCAAGGGAGTGTGAACTTTTCTCTGGGGGAAGACCAAAGGTGTGAAAACAGCGGTGTACTGCCTTTTGGTTCTGTAGAAGGTGTTAAACCCAAGGCTGTGTTGGGTTCAGCAGAGACTCTGCCTTGGGTTTAACCCACGATGGCTGCTCTCACCAAGTAGTTTTGCTGTTTTTGATGAAAGGATGTTAGCTACATCCTACGTTGTCTGTAGGCTTTATTTAATGGAAACGTCCACAACAACTGTCACAAAGTATATAACTCAGAATAAACTGTATCATCTCAAAACTGTGACGATACAGTTTTGAGATGATACAGACCAGACATACTCTCAGTTATGCAGACATCCAACTTTAATACAAAGGTTAAAGTTAAAACTATAATTCAGATACATTCTGATGGCATAGAAAATTAAGCTTATGCATAATTTCAATAAGGAAGATCTGTAATAAGTCATTTGTCTGCTTCCTGGTGCTGCTGTTTATATCTATTCAGAATCAGAATCAGAATACTTTATTGATCCTAGGGGAAATTATTTTTCGTCACAGTGCTCCATTATAAACAAACATTAACAAAGACAGACAATACACTAACTAAGAATAGCACAATATATTCAGGTATATATATATACAAAAGTCACTATACATAAAAGTCACTATTAATAAATAGCTGAAAAAGAACATGTGCAAGAAGGGTGTAGCTGTTGCAGTAAACAGTGTGTTAAGTGGATGAGTTGTACAGGGAGATGGCCACAGGCAGGAATGATTTCCTGTGCCGTTCAGTGGTGCTTTTCGGTAATCTCAGTCTCTCACTCAACGTGCTCCTGTGACTGACCAGCATGTCATGGAGTGGGTGGGAGGTGTTATCCAACATTGTCTTTATCTTGGACAACATCCGCCTCTCCGACACCACCTTGAGGGAGTCCAGCTCCATCCCCACAACATTACTGGCCTTACGAATCAGTTTATGGAGTCTGTTGGCATCTGCGACCCTCAGCCTGCTCCCCCAGCATGCAACGGCATAGAGGATCGCACTGGCCACAACAGACTCGCAGAAAATCCTGAGCATTTTCTGGCAGATGTTGAAGGACCTCAGTCGCCTCAAAAAATAGAGACGACTCTGGCCCTTTCTGTAAAGTGCTGTGGTGTTTTTAGCCCAGTCCAGTTTATTGTCAATGTGTACTCCAAGGTATTTATAGTCCTCCACAATGTCAACACTGACCCCTTGGATTGAAACAGGGGTCAAGTGTTTCCTGGTCTTCCTGAAGTCCACTATCAATTCCTTAGTCTTTGCCACGTTGAGCTGCAGATGATTCTGCTCACACCACGTGACAAAGGAGTCGACCACAGCCCGGTACTCTGTCTCATCATCCCTGTTGATGCATCCAACCACCGCAGAGTCATCAGAAAACTTCTGAAGATGGCAGGTCTCTGTGCAGTGGCTGAAGTCTGTGGTGTAGAGGGTGAAGAGGAAGGGGGAGAGGACAGTCCCCTGTGGTGCCCGTGTGTTGCTGATTACCTTGTCAGACACACACTGTGGGAGACGTACATATTGTGGTCTTCCTGTCAGGTAATCAACAATCCAGGACACCAGAGAAGCATCCACCTGCATCGCTGTTAACTTATCACCCAGGAGGGTCGGCCTGATGGTGTTGAAAGCACATTCATTTTCCAGCACAAACTCAGTACTGGCTTCATTACTTTCTTCCAGTTATGCTCTTGCCTGCCTTCTCCAAGCAACTCAGCCTCCACTCTGCATGCTTTAAATCTGTTGCTCTTCTGCTTCTGCTATTCTGCGTTTCAGATCCTCAGCCATGCAGCCCGCCTCCTCTCCTTTCTCCTCCTCACCGTGGTCACTTGGAACCCTGTCCCAGCCTCCATCTTCATCACTACCAGCATGTTGACTCTGGGGTGGGGCTTGTGCAAAATCCTGCCACTGCTGAGATTCCTTCTGCTATGATGGGTCATTGGAGTCTAAGTGCCTAACAGTTACATTTATTTCTGTATCTCAATAAATCATGTTGGTTTTTTCCACATGATCTTTCCTTATTGAACTGTTTTTGTAGATAAGCTTCAAGCCAGCAAGCAACAATACCTAAACCAAAAATATTATCACCAGAAGTGAGAAAGTGTCTGGACTATCTCCAGCTGTGTTGCATGTATTAAAGATAACTTCAGACACTGTCTGGTTGTCATGTCTGAAACAGGCTGTACAGTCACACAGATAAAAGACATCAGTCATGTTTCTAATGATATAAATCAACCAGAAAGATTATAAAGACAAAAGCTGTGAGACGCCACTAGAGAAAGGATGGCTTGTTATCATTACATGAAATGATTTAGAATTAATATGTAAGCTTTCAGGGCAGCACTCACAACTTTTTCAAACTGATTACCTGATGGTAAGCTTACACAGATATATAAACATACAGGTGAACTCTAAGAGGTTATAAAGAAGAGAGCTGTGCTTTTACAGAACACAATTTATTTACATTTTATATTTACAATCAGTTTTTATTTATATAAACAAAATAAACATTACGAAACTAGAACAAAACTATAAACTGTTATAAACCTGTTTCAGGTCCATGTGGCAGAACCTGCAGAGGCGGCCTGTTTGTTGGGTTTCTGGCCTTTTCCTCTTTTTCTCCATCCTTTCCTCTGACCTCTTCCTGGTAGCATCCAGATCCCTTTGGAAAAATTCTGTCTGGGCAAATTCCTCAAAGGGCATTTTCGGGTTACTGATTCCCTCAGCAGCATAAGTTTGATGCACCTTGTTGGAACAATAGAAATAGAGCACAGGCCCTCTCTGGTAAAAATAGTGGACGGTGGATCCGTGTGTCTCATATTGAGACTTGGGCTGTCCACAGGCAAGACAAGTCTTTGTCTGCCTTCTTTTTCCCTCAGGCTGCTGCTGCTGCTGTTGCTTTTCTAAGATGCCCTCCACAATCTTCTCTATTGAGTCAGTGGTGCAGACAGGGCAGGAGGAGGCGGGTTAAAGACGGCAGGCTCTATGGTGACTACGGGAACACTAGTTGTTTCACTGCCTTCCGTTAATGAGTGCCACAGCTGCTGAGTCTCCAGAAGTTTTTCTGGGCTTGTGTTCAAAGATGAATTGGTGTTGAGAAGCTTAGCCAAGTGCTTCACATAACGGGATATGTGCACCTTGGATGTGGGATGCAGCAGGCTGTTGGGATCTGCAGCAGAACGATGGACCATGTCTGCATAATCTTGATCCACAAGCTTCAGGATGTCCTTCTTCCCATGGTACTTTTGCAGCAGATCATCTATTGCCTCTTTCATGCGTCGTGTCCAGCGTGTGTGGTCCAGCACAAAAACCCGACCACCTGTCTTTATAGGTCCAGTGCACCCAGATTAAAACTTTGGGTGTAAGATTCAGATAATTATTTATTAAAAGCTACATATTTTAAATGAGAATAAGTTTCACGATTGAAGTAGCAGCAGCAGAGGGAGAGAGAAGAGGCAGTCGCGCTATATATCGGTTGTTAAACTTAACGCTGGAATGCTTTACAAACATTCAGAGATGAACTTAAACACTTGCTTTACTTCTCTCTGGGATAACTTCCTCGGAGATGAAATGCTGGTTTGGTAGCGAGGCTACAAATACACACAGGCGCTGTATCACATGACGCATACTGCTGCAACGTGCTACGGTTATGAGCCGAGTTACGCCGTGTTGCAAGTTTTGTGAGATGCTTTTTTGATATTTAATGGATCGGATTACATTTTTATTTTTCGCCGATATCCAGTAATTTCAGGTCAGTATCGGACGCGATACCGATACGTAATATCTGATCGGTCCATCTCTAATTTCCGACACTGAAAGGTCAAAGGTCAACTTTAACATTAAAAGGTGTAAACAAATACAAGATATTTACAATAAGCAGACCTCAGTGCAAGAAAGTGTCTTTCCAACACTGAAAAGGTCAAAGGTCAACTTTAAAAGGTGTAAAAACAAGTACAAGATATTTACAATAAGCAGACTCAGTGCAAGAAAGTGTCTTTCCAACACTGAAAAGGTCAAAGGTCAACTTTAAATTAAAGGTGTAAAAACAAGTACAAGATATTTACAATAAGCAGACCTCAGTGCAAGAAAGTGTCTTTCCAACACTGAAAGGTCAAAGGTCAACTTTAAAGGTGTAA
>NW_020329095.1:0-12537 GCF_001858045.2 Oreochromis niloticus | reverse complement strand
TATTTACAGGATAGCAGCATTAATATAATGACAGTATGAACAGTATGGTATGGCTAAGCAGGTTCAATCGTTTTTGTGCTTATTTACAACGGTGATAGCTCTGGGAAAGAAGCTATCCCTGAATCTGTTTGTCCTGGTTTTATGTGACCTGTACGTCGGCCTGACGGTAATAGTTCAAACAGTTGATTGCTGGGGTGAGAATGGTCCTTGATGATATGCCAGCTCTGCTGAGGTACCGGGAGTTTGCAATGACCTCCAGGCTGGGCAGAGAGCAGCCAGTGATCTCTGGGCTGTGTTGATGACCCTCTGCAGACTTTCCTGTCTGCAGCTGAGCACCCTGCATACCATGTTGTTATGCCGTACGTTAGGATGCTCTCTATGGTGGCTCTGTAGAATGTCACCAGCAGCCTCTCCTCCAGGTTGCTCCTGAGCACTCTCAGAAAGTGGAGACGCTGCTGGGCCTTTTTTACCACCGCAGTGGTATTTGCAGTCCAGGAGAGATCATCAGAGATCTGCACGCCCAGAAACCTCATGGAGTGTACCCTCTCCACACGGTTCCCGTGAATGTAAAGTGGGGCCGGGTCTGCTCTGCCCTTCCTGAAGTCAAGATGAGTTCTTTAGTTTTCGTGGTGTTCAGTTGGAGGTTGTTAACTGAACACCACTCAGTCAGTCTGTTGACCTCATCTCTGTAGTCCGACTCATCCCCCTTGAGATGAGTCCAACCACAGTGGTGTCGTCCGCAAACTTTATGATGGTGTTTGAGAGATGGGTAGGGGAGCAGTCGGATGTGTAGAGCGTAAACAGGAGGGGACTCAGAACATCCTTGTGGAGACCCAGTGCTGAGTGTGATGGTGCTGGACAGGTGGGGGGAGTCTGACAGAGTGTGGTCTGTTTGTCAGGACGTCCTTGATCCAGAGGCAGATGGGGGTGGAGAGTCCCAGGTGAGACAGTTTCTGGACCAGGATCTCCGGGATGATATGATTAAATGCTGAGCTGAATCCAGGAAGAGCATTCTCACATAGCTTCCTCGTGCTCCAGGTGACTCAGCGCAGTGTGGAGCGCTATGGTGATAGCGTCCTCGGTGATATTTTAGTCCTGTAGGCAAATTGGTGGGGGTCCAAGTGGGAGGCAGACTGGCCCTGATGTGCTGACAGACCAGTCTCTCAAAGCACTTCATCACTACAGGCGTAAGTGCAACAGGCCTGTAATCATTTGGGCTGACCACAGCTGTCTTCTTGGCGATGGGGATGATGGTGGAGGTTTTGAGGCAGGGCGGGACGGTGTTTAATGACAAGGAAGGTTGAAGATTTTAGTGAAGACTCCGGTCAGTTCGTCAGCACATGCTCTGAGAACCTTTCCATGTATTCCATCAGGACCTGCCGCCTTCCTGGGATTCACTGACCTTAGAACACACCTCACTTGATGCTCCCTAAGTGTTAGTGTGCCGGTGCTGGGGGCGGGTGGAAGTGGTGTGACAGCTGAGGGTCTGGTTGTCTCAAAGCGGGCGAAGAAACGATTTAGATCCTCAGCCAGCGAGGCATTAATCCTAGATGTCGCCTGGTTATTGCTTCTGTAGTTGGTAATGTGATTGATCCCTGCCACATTTTTCTGGGGTCGTTGTCAGCAAAGTGATCTTCAATCCTCCTCCTATAGGCAGCCTTAGCTTTCCTGATGCCTCTACTCAGGTCTGCCCTGGCCGCCCTATACGCAGCCCTGTCCCCTGACTTGAAGGCAGTGTTGCGGCTTTTAGGAGGGATTGCACTTCGCTATTCATCCAGGGTTTTTGATTTGGAAACACCCTGACCCTTTTGTTGACGGTGACATTGTCAACACAGTTCCTGATGTACGAGAGTACAGTGTCCGTGTACTCCTGGAGGTTGTGGCTGGAGAATAAATCCCATACAGTAGTTGAGAAGCAGTCCTGCAGTTGAGAGAGGGCTCCTTCAGGCCAGGTTTTTATTGTCTTTGTCTGGGGCTTTGTTTTTCTCAGCAGGGGGGTGTAGGTGGGGGTGAGGGACATGCAGAGGTGGTCAGATCCAGCCAGGTGGGGGAGGGGTGTCGCTCTGAAAGCATGCCTGATGTTTGAATAGACATGATCCAAGGTGTGTTCTCCTCTCGTAGCAAAGTCCACAAACTGGACAAATTTAGGAAGCACAGTCTTTAGGCACGCTTTGTTAAAGTCACCGGCGACAATAAAAACCCCATCGGGGTGGGCAAGCTGTTGCTTGTTTATGGTGTTGAGCAAGAGGCTGAGAGCCGTGCCGAAGTTCGCATCCGGCGGTATATAAACAGCTATCACAATAACTACTGTAAACTCCCTCGGGATGTAAAAAGGTCTGCACGAGACTGCCAGAACCTCCAAATCAGGAGACAGTGTGTGTGAATGATCCTGCTGTTACAACACCACTCGTTATGCACGTAAACACATAGCCCCCTCCTCTGCTTTTACCTGAGTTGCTGTTTCTGTCGTGCCGATGTAGCGTGCGGCCTGCTAACTCGACTGCAGCGTCGGGAATCAGCGGGTGAAGCCACGACTCCGTAATAAGAATAATGCTGCAGTTGCGTGCAAAGCTCGTGGTGGCTATCTGTAGCTCCAATTCGTCCAATTTGTGGGTGATGGATCTGGCGTTCGATACGAAAAGGCTCGGAAGTGCTGGCCGGTGTGGTTGTTTGCGTAGCCTAGCATCTGAGCCCGACCGGCATCCCTCTTCTGCTTTCTCTCCCTCCGTCGCCTCCTACGCTTGCTGGGCGGGCAGACCATCCACGGTGACCCTGGCGGTCTCGCTATCTCCTCCAGGATGTTGTGTGTTCGCTGATATTCGCCAGAAACAGACAAACTATATTTGAAACCTAGGTCAATTAGGTTCTGGCGACTGTAAGAGATGACGGCGTTGCAAACATTTAAAAATATACACAGTAAAAGTAAAACGAGCACCAACTGGAGAGCTAAGAGCCGCTGCACCTGCGCGCCGCATCTTGTTAATCTTTAAATTAAAAGGTGCACAAACAAGTACAAGATATTTACAATGAGCAGATCTCAGTGCAAGAAAGTGTCTTTCCAACACTGAAAAGGTTAAAGGTCAACTTTAAAGGTGTAAAAACAAGTACAGGATATTTACAATACAGACCTCAGTGCAAGAAAGTGTCTTGCCAAACTGAAAAGGTCAAAGGTCAACTTTAAAGGTGTAAACAAGAACAAGATATTTACAATAAGCAGACCTCAGTGCAAGAAAGGGAGGTGGGGGGTACTCACCTTCCACTTCACTGACACACATCAGCATCCAGTTCTTATGAGAAGAGGGGAGAGGGCGATGTACTCACCTTTATTGACGCGCTCGGTTTCAGTGTCCCATGCTTCATCAGAAGAGATGGCGCTCAGGAGAGTGTCATCAAGGATCCTCATGACTTCAGAAAGGCCTCGTTCTCGGGACGTTCAACAATGTAGTCAAGACAGCCTGTAAGGAAACAAGTTTAAAATAACATTAGGAATGTAGTAAACACCCAGTGCTAAAGCTACAGGCTACATTTATATCAGACTGAATGACACTTTACTTGTTCATGTGAGAAGAAAACAAGATGTCAACTATGTCCACAATCATTAAGTGAAGCATCCATTTTTAAAAAAGAGCACCAAATCTCTGCCAAGGCAGCTCACTCTGTGCACACTACCCTGTTAAGGTAACAGTATTGTATTTTGTATACGTCCATTTTGTTTATTTGTTCTTTTTAAACCTTTATGCAAACACTGCGTTCGAGTAGGTAATGGATAATAGGTATTGATTGTAAAGAACTGGGCATGAATACCTTATTATATAAATATTCTACAGTAAATTTATAACTACTTATAATTTATAACAGGGGTAGGCAACCTTTTTGATGGCGAGTGCCATTTAAAATTTCCTCAGAAGTCAGTGTGCCATATGATTGCATTAGCAATAAATTTAATAACGCTCTATATTAACAGTTACACATTATATAGAACCACTTTATAGAATATATTTGTTTGCAAATGTTGGCAGCTATCAGCGAATAGTTATCAGCTATTTTGAAACAAAAAAAAGACACTTTTTATTCATAACAAGAACTCCATAACGGCAAATGAACTGTACAACAGAAAATACAAATGCTATTTATGGTCTCCTCACAACAATGATAAGAAAAATAAACTGGGCCAATATGGTATGTTTGTTAATACAGAGACACACATGTTAATGTGATCTCTGGTCTCCCACTCAGAGACACAGGTCTCCGAGTGTCCAACATTCAGACAGCTACCTGAGGACACTCATGTGAGAGAAATCTGCTCACACAGATATGTAGAGCCAAATACTGTCAATAGGCCTCTGCAATGTTCTGAAGACAGTTAAACTTGTCAGGTAGTGATGTCCAGCAGGTGAAAATGCAAGCTCCATGAACATGCACAGCTGTAGATTCCAGCTGCTTCGATGTCGCATTAACTGGCATTAACTCAGCCAGTTAATGCCAGACAAATCTAGCTGCTCATTAAAGATTTCTGGTTTGATCAGAAAATAAAACATTGGTCCATACACCTGAAAGTCCCAAAATGCATTGTGTCTCGAGTCTATGGATGCAATTTGACTAAAGACCGGCCCCCAGATATTAAAGCCATAAAGCCTTTGAATGAAAACAAACGCTGTTGTGACAGTGATGTACACTGTCTTGTTGGTAAATGTATGATTTCTATTCATTTTACGTCAGATGAAAACTTTGGTTGTAAGCTTTAGATATTATTTAATAACAGCCAGACATTTTAAATGAGAATAAGAAAGTATTTCTTTGTGCCCCCTTTCCCTGTTCATGCCCTACCTGGCCCCCTGGCAAAACTTTGCTAGACCTGCACAGTTACCAGCTGTCAGCTACGTAGAAAAGGATCCTGGTGTTATTTGTCTCTCAGAAACAGTTCATAACTTCCCTTCAACTCATTCATGTCACCTAAAAGGTAAACCTGTTTCTCCATCACCTGTTCAGCTCTGATGATTTAGTAAGGACATCTCCTGGTTTCATCTTCATGTTTCCCTCTCACAGATATACAAACCGATATCATGACCAGCAGTTTTTACAGCTGTGGCTCCAGCAAACATCAGCTGATACTAGAAATTAATATTAAATACATTCTAACAACAGCTGACCAAGCTTAAACGTGCTGCTGTTGTTTAGTGCGACATCCGGCAGTTTCCTCTTTCTGGCGCAAAGTGAGCGATAAACAAACAAGAGAGAAAAGCTGATCATTGATCATTGATCAGTTTCACGATTGAAGTAGCAACAGGAGAGAGAGGGGAGAGAATGAGAGGAGAAGAAGATGCAGCTGTGCAGCAAAGACACAATAACTCCAGCTTTGTGTCTTTTTCCATCCTGGCTGAAGTACGGGACAAACTGTGTTCCTTCTCAGCTCAACACGAAACGGGTAATAATTTCTCTGAATGCAGGACGATTCCGTTTGTACCGGAGGTTGGCAACTCTACTAACTAACCTTATGAATAAAAAAGTTCACTATCAATAAAATCATAGCACCCGCCAGCAGTATATAAATTCCGTCATGCTAGCTAGTACGCAGTACGAGTTATTGTAACTGACTGTAAAAAGTCAGCACAACGAAAATAAACTCCACCTAAACTTGGTTTATATCTGACCCAGATAAACTGCAGGTCATTAACTTCTTACCTGAAGTTCAGTTCACCTGACGCTCCGACCGGCGGCTGCCTCGGGTCTCTCCGACTCCTGCCTCCCCTTCCCTCATCCACCTGCTGGCCTCCACCACTTGTTAATTTTACTGAATCTGTGGAAGCTCCGCCATAGCCACCACCAAACAACTGAGTTATTTTTACACACCGATCAGCTTCTGGTCAGTCCACCACCAAAAATAATAATAATGATAATAATCGGGCCACCGAGCAAATGCCCTTATGCCGATGGCCAGTCCAGCTATGGTCGTGCGTGCTATCAGTTAACCCTTCGCGTGCCAACGGTGGCACGTGCCTAGGGTTGCCGACCCTGATTTATAACTAACTAATGGCATTATGTAGCTTACAAAGTTATAGTTATAGTTTATTTAAGTGAAGCCTTTGATCCAGAGAAGAAAATGATGTTAGGACCTACAGGGGATCTGGTATGTTTACATATGTTCTACCGTTGCTGTTACCATAGAAACCGATATACACATATATATGTATATTTGGGGTAGGGGGCTTTTTACTAATGTTAAGCTAATTTTAACCATTTCATTTGAAAAAGTGTCAAATTTGAAGGCTTTAAAAACACCTTTTTCACATTCATACACCAGTCGGTAATAAATTCTACACCTTCCTGGAAATTTAAGCATACAAGCAATTTACCGGGAAAAGTCTTGGAATACACTATTTTGATGACATTAAAACTTGATATTCACACTGGAACTTGTTAAATTATTATAGTATCTAGTGACTCTTAAAAAATTGAAGAAATTTTGAATTTTGTACAGGTGACTGTCGACGAGTCGGGGTCCACGACGAGCCATCTTCAAGCTTTGCTGTTATGATGAAACATGAGTACAAAGATCCAAAGATGCAGTAGTTGTTGTCGCTTTCTGTAAAATCGCTTTCTGTAGAAATATTCTCAACGTTATCTATCCCAAGCTGAGCTTGGAGCAGGTCAAGACAAGTCCAAGAGAAGTGTAAAGGGACGACTGGAACCTTGTGCAGCATTCATATACCTACAGCGGGCCGTGGTTACGGTTGCTAACATGCGTGTGCACGTGATAGAACTATATGAATGAGCCCATCGCAATGTAATTTACAGTAAAGTTATGGTCATTTATAGTTACTGCTTTGTTACCTTTATGTGGGATGTCTAATAACCATGTAGGTATATCCAGAAATAAACACAGATATTAGAAAGCAGCAAGTCAGTACCTGAGATGTTTGCTTGAGTGAATAACATTAGCATATGCTAATATACGTTTCACATTTTCTTTCAAAGGTAACAAAACTTAGCGTTCTCGCTACTTACCATGCTGTAATAAGCTATATGCTAGCACAGACATTTAACATGTTTTTTAAAATGCTAGCCGTGCTAATTGCCTTAGGATTGCTTGAGGTCTTGTTTCGTAAGGGAACTTAGGCCCTTAAGACATACATATAGCAAGAACCTTAACGATAATGACATTTGACCCCCTTTGTTATTATAGCAGCTGTGTGTTATGTCATGGCATGTTTTAAAAATGCCACCTGAATTTATGCAACCAGTGCAAGGAGGGGGTTCTTGATAGTTTGTACTTTGGCCCATGGCGTATGGGTGTAACGGAGAATCAGCCAATCAAATCGACCGTCTGAGCGCAGGTTCCAGTCCTGGTTGGGACAAGGCTGTGTTACATTATCAAAAGATAAACTCATTTTTAATTTAGTTCATGTGGATAACATTTATTTTTCACTTTGCTTTTTCTTATTATTTGATTATCATTTTTATCATTTAAAATGATCATTTATCATTTTATTATATTACAGTGTACGGCCTGTGGAGTATTATGTACCTATACTGTGTAAAGGAATATTTTATTTATATTTATGTATTATTCACATTATTTTATTGTACAATGCTTTGGTGCCACGGATTTTAGCATGCCTCAATGTCTCACACATTCATTCCGCTAACATAAGGTATCTCAGGAAGTTGGAAGCAGGCGTTCACACGGAAGAGTTAATCTTTGTCTTCTCCACTGTAAGAGGAAGCAAGGGAGTGTGAACTTTTCTCTGGGGGAAGACCAAAGGTGTGAAAACGCGGTGTACTGCCTTTTGGTTCTGTAGAAGTGTTTAAACCAAGGCTGTGTTGGGTTCAGCAGAGACTCTGCCTTGGGTTTAACCCACGATGGCTGCTCTCACCAAGTAGGTTTTGCTGTTTTTGATGAAAGGATGTTAGCTACATCCTACCGTTGTCTGTAGGCTTTATTTAATGGAAACGTCCACAACAACTGTCACAAAGTATATAACTCAGAATAAACTGTATCATCTCAAACTGTGACGATACAGTTTTGAGATGATACAGACCAGACATACTCTTCAGTTATGCAGACATCCAACTTTTATACAAGGTTAAAGTTAAAACTATAATTCAGATACATTCTGATGGCATAGAAAATTAAGCTTATGCATAATTTCATAAGGAAGATCTGTAATAAGTCATTTGTCTGCTTCCTGGTGGCTGCTAGTTTATATCTATTCAGAATCAGAATCAGAATACTTTATTGATCCCTAGGGGAAATTATTTTTCGTACACTGCTCCATTATAAACAAACATTAACAAGACAGACAATTACACTAACTAAGAATAGCACAATATATTCAGGTATACATAAAATACTATACATAAAAGTCACTATTAATAAATAGCTGAAAAAGAACATGTGCAAGAAGGGTGTAGCTGTTGCAGTAAACAGTGTGTTAAGTGGATGAGTTGTACAGGGAGATGGCCACAGGCAGGATGATTTCCTGTGCGTTCAGTGGTGCTTTTCGGTAATTCAGTCTCTCACTCAACGTGCTCTGTGACTGACCAGCATGTCATGGAGTGGGTGGGAGGTGTTATCCAACATTGTCTTTATCTTGGGACAACATCCGCCTCTCCGACACCACCTTGAGGGAGTCCAGCTCCATCCCACAACATTACTGGCCTTACGAATCAGTTTATCGAGTCTGTTGGCATCTGCGACCTCAGCCTGCTCCCCCAGCATGCAACGGCATAGAGGATCGCACTGGCCAACAGACTCGCAGAAAATCCTGAGCATTTCTGGCAGATGTTGAAGGACCTCAGTCGCCTCAAAAATAGAGACGACTCTGGCCCTTTCTGTAAAGTGCTGTGGTGTTTTTAGCCCAGTCCAGTTTATTGTCAATGTGTACTCCAAGGTATTTATAGTCCTCACAATGTCAACACTGACCCCTTGGATTGAACAGGGGTCAAGTGTTTCCTGGTCTTCCTGAAGTCCACTATCAATCCTTAGTCTTTGCCACGTTGAGCTGCAGATGATTCTGCTCACACCACGTGACAAAGGAGTCGACCACAGCCCGGTACTCTGTCTCATCATCCCTGTTGATGCATCCAACCACCGCAGAGTCATCAGAAACTTCTGAAGATGGCAGGTCTCTGTGCAGTGGCTGAAGTCTGTGGTGTAGAGGGTGAAGAGGAAGGGGAGAGGACAGTCCCTGTGGTGCCGTGTGTTGCTGATTACCTTGTCAGACACACACTGTGGGAGACGTACATATTGTGGTCTTCCTGTCAGGTAATCAACAATCCAGGACACCAGAGAAGCATCCACCTGCATCGCTGTTAACTTATCACCCAGGAGGTCGGCCTGATGGTGTTGAAAGCACATTCATTTCCAGCACAAACTCATACTGGCTTCATTACTTTCTTCCAGTTATGCTCTTGCCTGCCTTCTCCAAGCAACTCAGCCTCCACTCTGCATGCTTAAATCTGTTGCTCTTCTGCTTCTGCTATTCTGCGTTTCAGATCCTCAGCCATGCAGCCGCCTCCTCTCCTTTCTCCTCCTCACGTGGTCACTTGGAACCCTGTCCAGCCTCCATCTTCATCACTACCAGCATGTTGACTCTGGGTGGGCTTGTGCAAATCCTGCCACTGCTGAGATTCCTTCTGCTATGATGGGTCATTGGAGTCTAAGTGCCTAACAGTTACATTTATTTCTGTATCTCAATAAATCATTTTGGTTTTTCCACATGATCTTTCCTTATTGAACTGTTTTTGTAGATAAGCTTCAAGCCAGCAAGCAACAATACCTAAACCAAAATATTATCACCAGAAGTGAGAAAGTGTCTGGACTATCTCCAGCTGTGTTGCATGTATTAAAGATAACTTCAGACACTGTCTGGTTGTCATGTCTGAAACAGGCTGTACAGTCACACAGATAAAAGACATCAGTCATGTTTCTAATGTATAATCAACCAGAAAGATTATAAAGACAAAGCTGTGAGACGCCACTAGAGAAAGGATGGCTTGTTATCATTACTGAAATGATTTAGAATTAATATGTAAGTTTTCAGGGCAGCACTCACAACTTTTTCAAACTGATTACCTGATGGTAAGCTTACACAGATATATAAACATACAGGTGAACTCTAAGAGGTTATAAAGAAGAGAGCTGTGCTTTTACAGAACACAATTTATTTACATTTTATATTTACAATCAGTTTTTATTTATATAAACAAAATAAACATTACGAAACTAGAACAAACTATAAACTGTTATAAACCTGTTTCAGGTCCATGTGGCAGAACCTGCAGAGGCGGCCTGTTTGTTGGGTTTCTGGCCTTTTCCTCTTTTTCTCCATCCTTTCCTCTGACCTCTTCCTGGTAGCATCCAGATCCCTTTGGAAAAATTCTGTCTGGGCAATTCCTCAAAGGGCATTTTCGGGTTACTGATTCCCTCAGCAGCATAAGTTTGATGCACCTTGTTGGAACAATAGAAATAGAGCACAGGCCCTCTCTGGTAAAAATAGTGGACGGTGGATCCGTGTGTCTCATATTGAGACTTGGGCTGTCCACAGGCAAGACAAGTCTTTGTCTGCCTTCTTTTTCCCTCAGGCTGCTGCTGCTGCTGTTGCTTTTCTAAGATGCCCTCCACAATCTTCTCTATTGAGTCAGTGGTGCAGACAGGGCAGGAGGAGGCGGGTTAAGACGGCAGGCTCTATGGTGACTACGGGAACACTAGTTGTTTCACTGCCTTCCGTTAATGAGTGCCACAGCTGCTGAGTCTCCAGAAGTTTTTCTGGGCTTGTGTTCAAAGATGAATTGGTGTTGAGAAGCTTAGCCAAGTGCTTCACATAACGGGATATGTGCACCTTGGATGTGGGATGCAGCAGGCTGTTGGGATCTGCAGCAGAACGATGGACCATGTCTGCATAATCTTGATCCACAAGCTTCAGGATGTCCTTCTTCCCATGGTACTTTTGCAGCAGATCATCTATTGCCTCTTTCATGCGTCGTGTCCAGCGTGTGTGGTCCAGCACAAAACCCGACCACCTGTCTTTATAGGTCCAGTGCACCCAGATTAAAACTTTGGGTGTAAGATTCAGATAATTATTTATTAAAAGCTACATATTTTAAATGAGAATAAGTTTCACGATTGAAGTAGCAGCAGCAGAGGGAGAGAGAAGAGGCAGTCGCGCTATATATCGGTTGTTAAACTTAACGCTGGAATGCTTTACAACATTCAGAGATGAACTTAAACACTTGCTTTACTTCTCTCTGGGATAACTTCCTCGGAGATGAAATGCTGGTTTGGTAGCGAGGCTACAAATACACACAGGCGCTGTATCACATGACGCATACTGCTGCAACGTGCTACGGTTATGAGCCGAGTTACGCCGTGTTGCAAGTTTTGTGAGATGCTTTTTTGATATTTAATGGATCGGATTACATTTTTTATTTTTCGCCGATATCCAGTAATTCAGGTCAGTATCGGACCGATACCGATACGTAATATCTGATCGGTCCATCTCTAATTTCCGACACTGAAAGCACAAGGTCAACTTTAACATTAAAAGGTGTAAAACAAGTACAAGAATTTACAATAAGCAGACCTCAGTGCAAGAAAGTGTCTTTCCAACTCTGAAAAGGTCAAAGGTCAACTTTAAAGGTGTAAAACAAGTACAGATATTTACAATAAGCAGACCTCAGTGAAGAAAGTGTCTTTCCAACACTGAAAAGGTCAAAGGTCAACTTTAAGGTGTAAAAACAAGTACAAGATATTTACAATAAGCAGACCAGTGCAAGAAAGTGTCTTTCCAACACTGAAAAGGTCAAAGGTCAACTTTAAAGGTGTAAAAACAAGTACAAGATATTTACAATAAGCAGACCTCAGTGCAAGAAAGTGTCTTTCCAACACTGAAAGGTCAAAGGTCAACTTTAAAGGTGTAAACAAGTACAAGATATTTACAATAAGCAGACCTCAGTGCAAGAAAGTGTCTTTCCAACACTGAAAGGTCAAAGGTCAACTTTAAAAGGTGTTCAAACAAGTACAAGATATTTACAATAAGCAGACCTCAGTGCAAGAAAGTGTCTTTCCAACACTGAAAAGGTCAAAGGTCAACTTTAACAGTAAAAGGTGTAAAAACAAGTACAAGATATTTACAATAAGCAGACTCAGTGCAAGAAAGTGTCTTTCCAACACTGAAAAGGTCAAAGGTCAACTTTAAAAAGGTGTAAACAAGTACAAGATATTTACAATAAGCAGACCTCAGTGCAAGAAAGTGTCTTTCCAACACTGAAAAGGTCAAAGGTCAACTTTAAAGGTGTAAAAACAAGTACAAGATATTACAATAAGCAGACCTCAGAGCAAGAAAGTGTCTTTCCAACACTGAAAGGTCAAAGGTCAACTTTAAAGGTGTAAAAACAAGTACAAGATATTTACAATAAGCAGACCTCAGTGCAAGAAAGTGTCTTTCCAACACTGAAAAGGTCAAAGGTCACTTAACATTAAGGTGTAAAAACAAGTATAAGATATTAACAATAAGCAGACCTCAGTGCAAGAAAGTG
>NW_020329094.1:0-18967 GCF_001858045.2 Oreochromis niloticus | reverse complement strand
TGAAAGTCCCAAAAATGCATTGTGTCTCGAGTCTATGGATGCAATTTGACTAAAGACCGGCCCCCCAGATATTAAAGCCATAAAGCCTTTGAATGAAAACAAACGCTGTTGTGACAGTGATGTACACTGTCTTGTTGGTAAATGTATGATTCTATTCATTTTACGTCAGATGAAAACTTTGGTTGTAAGCTTAGATAATTATTTAATAACAGCCAGACATTTTAAATGAGAATAAGAAAGTATTTCTTTGTGCCCCCCTTTCCCTGTTAATGCCCTACCTGGCCCCCTGGCAAAACTTTGCTAGACCTGCACAGTTACCAGCTGTCAGCTACGTAGAAAAGGATCCTGGTGTTATTTGTCTCTCAGAAACAGTTCATAACTTCCTTCAACTCATTCATGTCACCTAAAAGGTAAACTGTTTCTCCATCACCTGTTCAGCTCTGATGATTTAGTAAGGACATCTCCTGGTTTCATCTTCATGTTTCCCTCTCACCAGATATACAAACCGATATCATGACCAGCAGTTTTTACAGCTGTGGCTCCAGCAAACATCAGCTGATACTAGAAATTAATATTAAATACATTCTAACAACAGCTGACCAAGCTTAAACGTGCTGCTGTTGTTTAGTGCGACATCCGGCAGTTTCCTCTTTCTGGCGCAAAGTGAGCGATAAACAAACAAGAGAGAAAAGCTGATCATTGATCATTGATCAGTTTCATGATTGAAGTAGCAACAGGAGAGAGAGGGGAGAGAATGAGAGGAGAAGAAGATGCAGCTGTGCAGCAAGACACAATAACTCCAGCTTTGTGTCTTTTTCCATCCTGGCTGAAGTACGGGACAAACTGTGTTCCTTCTCAGCTCAACACGAAACGGGTAATAATTTCTCTGAATGCAGGACGATTCCGTTTGTACGGACGGTTGGCAACTCTACTAACTAACCTTATGAATAAAATAAAGTTCACTATCAATAAAATCATAGCACCCGCCCAGCAGTATATAAATTCCGTCATGCTAGCTAGTACGCAGTACGAGTTATTGTAACTGACTGTAAAAAGTCAGCACAACGAAAATAAACTCCACCTAAACTTGGTTTATATCTGACCCAGATAAACTGCAGGTCATTAACTTCTTACCTGAAGTTCAGTTCACCTGACGCTCCGACCGGCGGCTGCCTCGGGTCTCTCCTCCTGCCTCCCCTTCCCTCATCCACCTGCTGGCCTCCACCACTTGTTAATTTTACTGAATCTGTGGAAGCTCCGCCATAGCCACCACCAAACAACTGAGTTATTTTTACACACCGATCAGCTCTGGTCAGTCCACCACCAAAAAAATAATAATAATGATAATAATCGGGCCACCGAGCAAATGCCCTTATGCCCGATGGCCAGTCCAGCTATGGTCGTGCGTGCTATCAGTTAACCCTTCGCGTGCCAACGGTGGCACGTGCCTAGGGTTGCCGACCCCTGATTTATAACTAACTAATGGCATTATGTAGCTTACAAAAGTTATAGTTATAGTTTATTTAAGTGAAGCCTTTGATCCAGAGAAGAAAATGATGTTAGGACCTACAGGGATCTGGTATGTTTACATATGTTCTACCGTTGCTGTTACCATAGAAACCGATATACACATATATATGTATATTTGGGGTAGGGGCTTTTTTACTAATGTTAAGCTAATTTTAACCATTTCATTTGAAAAAAGTGTCAAATTTGAAGGCTTAAATCAAAGTAACACCTTTTTCACATTCATACACCAGTCGGTAATAAATTCTACACCTCTCCTGGAAAATTAAAGCATACAAGCAATTTACCGGGAAAAGTCTTGGAATACACTTTTTTGATGACATTAAAACTTGATATTCACACTGGAACTTGTTAAATTATTATAGTCATCTAGTGACTCTTAAAATAATTGAAGAAATTTTTGAAATTTTGTACCAGGTGACTGTCGACGAGTCGGGGTCCACGACGAGCCATCTTCAAGCTTTGCTGTTATGATGAAACATGAGTACAAAAGATCCAAAGATGCAGTAGTTGTTGTCGCTTTCTAGTAAAATCCGCTTTCTGTAGAAATATTCTCCAAACGTTATCTATCCACAAGCTGAGCTTGGAGCAGGTCAAGACAAGTCCAAGAGCAAGTGTAAAGGGACGACTGGAACCTTGTGCAGCATTCATATACCTACAGCGGGCCGTGGTTACGGTTGCTAACATGCGTGTGCACGTGATAGAACTATATGAATTGAGCCCATCGCAATGTAATTTACAGTAAAGTTTATGGTCATTTATAGTTACTGCCTTTGTTACCCTTTATGTGGGATGTCTAATAACCATGTAGGTATATCCAGAATAAACACAGATATTAGAAAGCAGCAAGTCAGTACCTGAGATGTTTGCTTGAGTGAATAACATTAGCATATGCTAATATTACGTCTTCACATTTTTCTTTTCAAAGGTAACAAAAACTTGCGTTCTCGCTACTTACCATGCTGTAATACAGCTATATGCTAGCACAGACATTTAAAATGTTTTTTAAAATGCTAGCCGTGCTAATTAGCCTTAGGATTGCTTGAGGTCTTGTTTCGTAAGGGAACTTAGGCCTTAAGACATAACATATAGCAAGAACCTATAACGATAATTGACATTTGACCCCCTTTGTGATTATAGCAGCTGTGTGTTATGTCATGGCATGTTTTAAAAATGCCACCTGAAATTTATGCAACCAGTGCAAGGAGGGGGGTTCTTGATAGTTTTGTACTTTGGCCCATGGCGTATGGGTGTAACGGAGAATCAGCCAATCAAATCGCACCGTCTGAGCGCAGGTTCCAGTCCTGGTTGGGACAAAGGCTGTGTTACATTATCAAAAGATAAACATCATTTTTAATTTAGTTCATGTGGATAACATTTATTTTTCACTTTGCTTTTTCTTATTATTTGATTATCATTTTTATCATTTAAATGATCATTTATCATTTTATTTATATTACAGTGTTACGGCCTGTGGAGTATTATGTACCTATACTGTGTAAAGGAATATCTTTTATTTATATTTATGTATTATTCACATTATTTTATTGTACAATCTTTGGTGCCACGGGATTTTAGCATGCTCAATGTCTCACACATTCATTCCGCTAACATAAGGTATCTCAGGAAGTTGGAAGCAGGCGTTCACACAGGAAGAGTTAATCTTTTGTCTTCTCCACTGTAAGAGGAAGCAAGGGAGTGTGAACTTTTCTCTGGGGGAAGACCAAAGGTGTGAAAACAGCGGTGTACTGCCTTTTGGTTCTGTAGAAGGTGTTTAAACCCAAGGCTGTGTTGGGTTCAGCAGAGACTCTGCCTTGGGTTTAACCCACGATGGCTGCTCTCACCAAGTAGGTTGCTGTTTTTGATGAAAGGATGTTAGCTACATCCTACCGTTGTCTGTAGGCTTTATTAATGGAAACGTCCACAACAACTGTCACAAAGTATATAACTCAGAATAAACTGTATCATCTCAAAACTGTTCGTCACAGTTTTGAGATGATACAGACCAGACATACTCTTCAGTTATGCAGACATCCAACTTTTAATACAAAGGTTAAAGTTAAAACTATAATTCAGATACATTCTGATGGCATAGAAAATTAAGCTTATGCATAATTTCAATAAGGAAGATCTGTAATAAGTCATTTGTCTGCTTCCTGGTGGCTGCTAGTTTATATCTATTCAGAATCAGAATCAGAATACTTTATTGATCCTAGGGGAAATTATTTTTCGTCACAGTGCTCCATTATAAACAAACATTAACAAAGACAGACAATACACTAACTAAGAATAGCACAATATATTCAGTATATATATATACATAAAAGTCACTATACATAAAAGTCACTATTAATAAATAGCTGAAAAAGAACATGTGCAAGAAGGGTGTAGCTGTTGCAGTAAACAGTGTGTTAAGTGGATGAGTTGTACAGGGAGATGGCCACAGGCAGGAATGATTTCCTGTGCCGTTCAGTGGTGCTTTTCGGTAATCTCAGTCTCTCACTCAACGTGCTCCTGTGACTGACCAGCATGTCATGGAGTGGGTGGGAGGTGTTATCCAACATTGTCTTTATCTTGGACAACATCCGCCTCTCCGACACCACCTTGAGGGAGTCCAGCTCCATCCCCACAATTACTGGCCTTACGAATCAGTTATCGAGTCTGTTGGCATCTGCGACCCTCAGCCTGCTCCCCCAGCATGCAACGCATAGAGATCGCACTGGCCACAACAGACTCGCAGAAAAATCCTGAGCATTTTCTGGCAGATGTTGAGGACCTCAGTCGCCTCAAAAAATAGAGACGACTCTGGCCCTTTCTGTAAAGTGCTGTGGTGTTTTAGCCCAGTCCAGTTTATTGTCAATGTGTACTCCAAGTATTTATAGTCCTCCACAATGTCAACACTGACCCCTTGGATTGAAACAGGGGTCAAGTGTTTCCTGGTCTTCCTGAAGTCCACTATCAATTCCTTAGTCTTTGCCACGTTGAGCTGCAGATGATTCTGCTCACACCACGTGACAAAGGAGTCGACCACAGCCCGGTACTCTGTCTCATCATCCCTGTTGATGCATCCAACCACCGCAGAGTCATCAGAAAACTTCTGAAGATGGCAGGTCTCTGTGCATGGCTGAAGTCTGTGGTGTAGAGGGTGAAGAGGAAGGGGAGAGGACAGTCCCTGTGGTGCCCGTGTGTTGCTGATTACCTTGTCAGACACACACTGTGGGAGATGTACATATTGTGGTCTTCCTGTCAGGTAATCAACAATCCAGGACACCAGAGAAGCATCCACCTGCATCGCTGTTAACTTATCACCCAGGAGGGTCGGCCTGATGGTGTTGAAAGCACATTCATTTCCAGCACAAACTCAGTACTGGCTTCATTACTTTCTTCCAGTTATGCTCTTGCCTGCCTTCTCCAAGCAACTCAGCCTCCACTCTGCATGCTTTAAATCTGTTGCTCTTCTGCTTCTGCTATTCTGCGTTTCAGATCCTCAGCCATGCAGCCCGCCTCCTCTCCTTTCTCCTCCTCACCGTGGTCACTTGGAACCCTGTCCAGCCTCCATCTTCATCACTACCAGCATGTTGACTCTGGGGTGGGCTTGTGCAAATCCTGCCACTGCTGAGATTCCTTCTGCTATGATGGGTCATTGGAGTCTAAGTGCCTAACAGTTACATTTATTTCTGTATCTCAATAAATCATGTTGGTTTTTTCCACATGATCTTTCCTTATTGAACTGTTTTGTAGATAAGCTTCAAGCCAGCAAGCACAATACCTAAACCAAAAATATTATCACCAGAAGTGAGAAAGTGTCTGGACTATCTCCAGCTGTGTTGCATGTATTAAAGATAACTTCAGACACTGTCTGGTTGTCATGTCTGAAACAGGCTGTACAGTCACACAGATAAAAGACATCAGTCATGTTTCTAATGATATAAATCACCAGAAAGATTATAAAACAAAAGCTGTGAGACGCCACTAGAGAAAGGATGGCTTGTTATCATTACATGAAGTGATTAGAATTAATATGTAAGTTTTCAGGGCAGCACTCACAACTTTTTCAAACTGATTACCTGATGGTAAGCTTACACAGATATATAACATACAGGTGAACTCTAAGAGGTTATAAAGAAGAGAGCTGTGCTTTTACAGAACACAATTTATTTACATTTTATATTTACAATCAGTTTTTATTTATATAAACAAAATAAACATTACGAAACTAGAACAAAACTATAAACTGTATAAACCTGTTTCAGGTCCATGTGGCAGAACCTGCAGAGGCGGCCTGTTTGTTGGGTTTCTGGCCTTTTCCTCTTTTTCTCCATCCTTTCCTCTGACCTCTTCCTGTAGCATCCAGATCCCTTTGGAAAAATTCTGTCTGGGCAAATTCCTCAAAGGGCATTTTCGGGTTACTGATTCCCTCAGCAGCATAAGTTTGATGCACCTTGTTGGAACAATAGAAATAGAGCACAGGCCCTCTCTGGTAAAATAGTGGACGGTGGATCCGTGTGTCTCATATTGAGACTTGGGCTGTCCACAGGCAAGACAAGTCTTTGTCTGCCTTCTTTTTCCCTCAGGCTGCTGCTGCTGCTGTTGCTTTTCTAAGATGCCCTCCACAATCTTCTCTATTGAGTCAGTGGTGCAGACAGGGCAGGAGGAGGCGGGTTAAAGACGGCAGGCTCTATGGTGACTACGGGAACACTAGTTGTTTCACTGCCTTCCGTTAATGAGTGCCACAGCTGCTGAGTCTCCAGAAGTTTTTCTGGGCTTGTGTTCAAAGATGAATTGGTGTTGAGAAGCTTAGCCAAGTGCTTCACATAACGGGATATGTGCACCTTGGATGTGGGATGCAGCAGGCTGTTGGGATCTGCAGCAGAACGATGGACCATGTCTGCATAATCTTGATCCACAAGCTTCAGGATGTCCTTCTTCCCATGGTACTTTTGCAGCAGATCATCTATTGCCTCTTTCATGCGTCGTGTCCAGCGTGTGTGGTCCAGCACAAAAACCCGACCACCTGTCTTTATAGGTCCAGTGCACCCAGATTAAAACTTTGGGTGTAAGATTCAGATAATTATTTATTAAAAGCTACATATTTTAAATGAGAATAAGTTTCACGATTGAAGTAGCAGCAGCAGAGGGAGAGAGAAGAGGCAGTCGCGCTATATATCGGTTGTTAAACTTAACGCTGGAATGCTTTACAAACATTCAGAGATGAACTTAAACACTTGCTTTACTTCTCTCTGGGATAACTTCCTCGGAGATGAAATGCTGGTTTGGTAGCGAGGCTACAAATACACACAGGCGCTGTATCACATGACGCATACTGCTGCAACGTGCTACGGTTATGAGCCGAGTTACGCCGTGTTGCAAGTTTTGTGAGATGCCTTTTTGATATTTAATGGATCGGATTACATTTTTTATTTTTCGCCGATATCCGATCCAGTAATTCAGGTCAGTATCGGACCGATACCGATACGTAATATCGGATCGGTCCATCTCTAATTTCCGACACTGAAAAGGTCAAAGGTCAACTTTAACATTAAAAGGTGTAAAAACAAGTACAAGATATTTACAATAAGCAGACCTCAGAGCAAGAAAGTGTCTTTCCAACACTGAAAAGGTCAAAGGTCAACTTAACAGTAAAAGGTGTTCAAACAAGTACAAATTTACAATAAGCAGACCTCAGTGCAAGAAGTGTCTTTCCAACACTGAAAAGGTCAAAGGTCAACTTTAACAGTAAAAGGTGTAAAAACAAGTACAAGATATTTACAATAAGCAGACCTCAGTGCAAGAAAGTGTCTTTCCAACACTGAAAAGGTCAAAGGTCAACTTTAAAGGTGTAAAAACAAGTACAGATATTTACAATAAGCAGACCTCAGAGCAAGAAAGTGTCTTTCCAACACTGAAAGGTCAAAGGTCAACTTTAAAGGTGTAAAACAAGTACAAGATATTTACAATAAGCAGACCTCAGAGCAAGAAAGTGTCTTTCCAACACTGAAAAGGTCAAAGGTCAACTTTAAAGGTGTAAAAACAAGTACAGGATATTTAGAATAAGCAGACCTCAGTGCAAGAAAGTGTCTTTCCAACACTGAAAAGGTCAAAGGTCAACTTTAACATTAAAAGGTGTAAAAACAAGTACAGGATATTTACAATAAGCAGACCTCAGAGCAAGAAAGTGTCTTTCCAACACTGAAAAGGTCAAAGGTCAACTTTAAAGGTGTAAAAACAAGTACAAGATATTTACAATAAGCAGACCTCAGAGCAAGAAAGTGTCTTTCCAACACTGAAAAGGTCAAAGGTCAACTTTAAAGGTGTAAAAACAAGTACAAGATATTTACAATAAGCAGACCTCAGTGCAAGAAAGTGTCTTTCCAACACTGAAAAGGTCAAAGGTCAACTTTAAAGGTGTAAAACAAGTACAAGATATTTACAATAAGCAGACCTCAGAGCAAGAAAGTGTCTTTCCAACACTGAAAAGGTCAAAGGTCAACTTTAAAGGTGTAAAAACAAGTACAAGATATTTACAATAAGCAGACCTCAGAGCAAGAAAGTGTCTTTCCAACACTGAAAAGGTCAAAGGTCAACTTTAAAGGTGTAAAAACAAGTACAAGATATTTACAATAAGCAGACCTCAGTGCAAGAAAGTGTCTTTCCAACACTGAAAAGGTCAAAGGTCAACTTTAACATTAAAGGTGTAAAACAAGTATAAGATATTTACAATAAGCAGACCTCAGTGCAAGAAAGTGTCTTTCCAACACTGAAAAGGTCAAAGGTCAACTTTAAAGGTGTAAAAACAAGTACAGATATTTACAATAAGCAGACCTCAGTGCAAGAAAGTGTCTTTCCAACACTGAAAAGGTCAAAGGTCAAC
The DNA here is from genome assembly GCF_001858045.2 of Oreochromis niloticus. Lineage (NCBI taxonomy): Eukaryota > Metazoa > Chordata > Actinopteri > Cichliformes > Cichlidae > Oreochromis > Oreochromis niloticus. The sequence goes on along the minus strand of NW_020329094.1, from coordinate 10,569 downwards.
TTTAAAGGTGTAAAAACAAGTACAGGATATTTAGAATAAGCAGACCTCAGTGCAAGAAAGTGTCTTTCCAACACTGAAAAGGTCAAAGGTCAACTTTAACATTAAAAGGTGTAAAAACAAGTATAAGATATTTACAATAAGCAGACCTCAGTGCAAGAAAGTGTCTTTCCAACACTGAAAAGCACAAAGGTCAACTTTAGAATAGAATAGAATAGCCTTTATTGTCATTGTACAGGGTACAACGAAATTGGAGTGCCACTCCCTTGGTGCAAAATGCAATAATAAATATAAATGTAAAATATAAAAGGTACAATAAACAAACGTAAGTACTCTCAAAAGTAAGCATGATATTTACAGGATAGCAGCATTAATATAATGACAGTGACAGTATGGTATGGCTAAGCAGGTTCAATCGTTTTTGTGCTTATTTACAACGGTGATAGCTCTGGGAAAGAAGCTATCCCTGAATCTGTTTGTCCTGGTTTTATGTGACCTGTATCGTCGGCCTGACGGTAATAGTTCAAACAGTTGATTGCTGGGGTGAGAATGGTCCTTGATGATATTGCCAGCTCTGCTGAGGTACCGGGAGTTTGCAATGACCTCCAGGCTGGGCAGAGAGCAGCCAGTGATCTTCTGGGCTGTGTTGATGACCCTCTGCAGTACTTTCCTGTCTGCAGCTGAGCACCCTGCATACCATGTTGTTATGCCGTACGTTAGGATGCTCTCTATGGTGGCTCTGTAGAATGTCACCAGCAGCCTCTCCTCCAGGTTGCTCCTCCTGAGCACTCTCAGAAAGTGGAGACGCTGCTGGGCCTTTTTTACCACCGCAGTGGTATTTGCAGTCCAGGAGAGATCATCAGAGATCTGCACGCCCAGAAACCTCATGGAGTGTACCCTCTCCACACGGTTCCCGTGAATGTAAAGTGGGGCCGGGTCTGCTCTGCCCTTCCTGAAGTCCAAGATGAGTTCTTTAGTTTTCGTGGTGTTCAGTTGGAGGTTGTTAACTGAACACCACTCAGTCAGTCTGTTGACCTCATCTCTGTAGTCCGACTCATCCCCCCTTGAGATGAGTCCAACCACAGTGGTGTCGTCCGCAAACTTTATGATGGTGTTTGAGAGATGGGTAGGGGAGCAGTCGGATGTGTAGAGCGTAAACAGGAGGGGACTCAGAACACATCCTTGTGGAGACCCAGTGCTGAGTGTGATGGTGCTGGACAGGTGGGGCCGAGTCTGACAGAGTGTGGTCTGTTTGTCAGGACGTCCTTGATCCAGAGGCAGATGGGGGTGGAGAGTCCCAGGTGAGACAGTTTCTGGACCAGGATCTCCGGGATGATATGATTAAATGCTGAGCTGAAGTCCAGGAAGAGCATTCTCACATAGCTTCCTCTGTGCTCCAGGTGACTCAGCGCAGTGTGGAGCGCTATGGTGATAGCGTCCTCGGTGGATCGATTAGTCCTGTAGGCAAATTGGTGGGGGTCCAAAGTGGGAGGCAGACTGGCCCTGATGTGCTGACAGACCAGTCTCTCAAAGCACTTCATCACTACAGGCGTAAGTGCAACAGGCCTGTAATCATTTGGGCTGACCACAGCTGTCTTCTTGGCGATGGGGATGATGGTGGAGGTTTTGAGGCAGGGCGGGACGGTGTTTAATGACAAGGAAAGGTTGAAGATTTTAGTGAAGACTCCGGTCAGTTCGTCAGCACACGCTCTGAGAACCTTTCCATGTATTCCATCAGGACCTGCCGCCTTCCTGGGATTCACTGACCTTAGAACACACCTCACTTGATGCTCCCTAAGTGTTAGTGTGCCGGTGCTGGGGGCGGGTGGAAGTGGTGTGACAGCTGAGGGTCTGGTTGTCTCAAAGCGGGCGAAGAAACGATTTAGATCCTCAGCCAGCGAGGCATCAATCCTAGATGTCGCCTGGTTATTGCTTCTGTAGTTGGTAATGTGATTGATCCCCTGCCACATTTTTCTGGGGTCGTTGTCAGCAAAGTGATCTTCAATCCTCCTCCTATAGGCAGCCTTAGCTTTCCTGATGCCTCTACTCAGGTCTGCCCTGGCCGCCCTATACGCAGCCCTGTCCCCTGACTTGAAGGCAGTGTTGCGGCTTTTTAGGAGGGATTGCACTTCGCTATTCATCCAGGGTTTTTGATTTGGAAACACCCTGACCCTTTTGTTGACGGTGACATTGTCAACACAGTTCCTGATGTACGAGAGTACAGTGTCCGTGTACTCCTGGAGGTTGTGGCTGGAGAATAAATCCCATACAGTAGTTGAGAAGCAGTCCTGCAGTTGAGAGAGGGCTCCTTCAGGCCAGGTTTTTATTGTCTTTGTCTGGGGCTTTGTTTTTCTCAGCAGGGGGTGTAGGTGGGGGTGAGGGACATGCAGAGGTGGTCAGATCCAGCCAGGTGGGGAGGGGTGTCGCTCTGAAAGCATGCCTGATGTTTGAATAGACATGATCCAAGGTGTGTTCTCCTCTCGTAGCAAAGTCCACAAACTGGACAAATTTAGGAAGCACAGTCTTTAGGCACGCTTTGTTAAAGTCACCGGCGACAATAAAAACCCATCGGGGTGGGCAAGCTGTTGCTTGTTTATGGTGTTGAGCAAGAGGCTGAGAGCCGTGCCGACGTTCGCATCCGGCGGTATATAAACAGCTATCACAATAACTACTGTAAACTCCCTCGGGATGTAAAAAGGTCTGCACGAGACTGCCAGAACCTCCAAATCAGGAGAACAGTGTGTGTGAATGATCCTGCTGTTACAACACCACTCGTTATGCACGTAAACACATAGCCCCCCTCCTCTGCTTTACCTGAGTTGCTGTTTCTGTCGTGCCGATGTAGCGTGCGGCCTGCTAACTCGACTGCAGCGTCGGGAATCAGCGGGTGAAGCCACGACTCCGTAATAAGAATAATGCTGCAGTTGCGTGCAAAGCTCGTGGTGGCTATCTGTAGCTCCAATTCGTCCAGTTTGTGGGTGATGGATCTGGCGTTCGATACGAAAAGGCTCGGAAGTGCTGGCCGGTGTGGTTGTTTGCGTAGCCTAGCATCTGAGCCGACCGGCATCCCCTCTTCTACTTTCTCTCCCTCCGTCGCCTCCTACGCTTGCTGGGCGGGCAGACCATCCACGGTGACCCTGGCGGTCTCGCTATCTCCTCCAGGATGTTGTGTGTTCGCTGATATTCGCCAGAAACAGACAAACTATATTTGAAACCTAGGTCAATTAGGTTCTGGTGACTGTAAGAGATGACGGCGTTGCAAACATTAAAAATATACACAGTAAAAGTAAAAACGAGCACCAAACTGGAGAGCTAAGAGCCGCTGCACCCGTGCGCGCCGCCATCTTATTAATCTTTAAAATTAAAAGGTGCACAAACAAGTACAAGATATTTACAATAAGCAGACCTCAGTGCAAGAAAGTGTCTTTCCAACACTGAAAAGGTTAAAGGTCAACTTTAACATTAAAAGGTGTAAAAACAAGTACAAGATATTACAATAAGCAGACTCAGTGCAAGAAGTGTCTTTCCAACACTGAAAAGGTCAAAGTCAACTTTAAGGTTTAAAACAAGTACAAGATATTTACAATAAGCAGACCTCAGTGCAAGAAAGTGTCTTTCCAACACTGAAAAGGTCAAAGGTCAACTTTAAAGGTGTAAAAACAAGTACAGGATATTTACAATAAGCAGACCTCAGTGCAAGAAAGTGTCTTTCCAACACTGAAAAGGTCAAAGGTCAACGTTAAAGATGTAAAAACAAGTACAAGATATTTACAATAAGCAGACCTCAGTGCAAGAAAGTGTCTTTCCAACACTGAAAAGGTCAAAGGTCAACGTTAACATTGAAAGGTGTTCAAACAAGTACAAGATATTTACAATAAGCAGACCTCAGTGCAAGAAAGGGAGGTGGGGGGGTACTCACCTTCCACTTCACTGACACACATCAGCATCCAGTTCTTCATGAGAAGAGGGGGAGGGGAGAGGGCGATGTACTCACCTTTATTGACGCGCTCGGTTTCAGTGTCCCATGCTTCATCAGAAGAGATGGCGCTCAGGAGAGTGTCATCAAGGATCCTCATGACTTCAGAAAGGCCTCGTTCTCGGGACGTTCAACAATGTAGTCAAGACAGCCTGTAAGGAAACAAGTTTAAAATAACATTAGGAATGTAGTAAACACCCAGTGCTAAAGCTACAGGCTACATTTATATCAGACTGAATGACACTTTACTTGTTCATGTGAGAAGAAAACAAGATGTCAACTATGTCCACAATCATTAAGTGAAGCATCCATTTTTAAAAAAAGAGCACCAAATCTCTGCCAAGGCAGCTCACTCTGTGCACACTACCCTGTTAAGGTAACAGTATTGTATTTTGTATACGTCCATTTTGTTTATTTGTTCTTTTAAACCTTTATGCAAACACTGCGTTCGAGTAGGTAATGGATAATAGGTATTGATTTGTAAAGAACTGGGCATGAATACCTTATTATATAAATATTCTACAGTAAATTTATAACTACTTATAATTTATAACAGGGGTAGGCAACCTTTTTGATGGCGAGTGCCATTTAAAATTTCCTCAGAAGTCAGTGTGCCATATGATTGCATTAGCAATAAATTTAATAACGCTCTATATTAACAGTTACACATTATATAGAACCACTTTATAGAATTATATTTGTTTGCAAATGTTGGCAGCTATCAGCGAATAGTTATCAGCTATTTTGAAACAAAAAAAAGACACTTTTTATTCATAACAAGAACTCCATAACGGCAAATGAACTGTACAACAGAAAATACAAATGCTATTTATGGTCTCCTCACAACAATGATAAGAAAAATAAACTGGGCCAATATGGTATGTTTGTTAATACAGAGACACACATGTTAATGTGATCTCTGGTCTCCCACTCAGAGACACAGGTCTCCGAGTGTCCAACATTCAGACAGCTACCTGAGGACACTCATGTGAGAGAAAATCTGCTCACACAGATATGTAGAGCCAAATACTGTCAATAAGGCCTCTGCAATGTTCTGAAGACAGTTAAACTTGTCAGGTAGTGATGTCCAGCAGGTGAAAATGCAAGCTCCATGAACATGCACAGCTGTAGATTCCAGCTGCTTCGATGTCGCATTAACTGGCATTAACTCAGCCAGTTAATGCCAGACAAATCTAGCTGCTCATTAAGATTTCTGGTTTGATCAGAAAATAAAACATTGGTCCATACACCTGAAAGTCCAAAAATGCATTGTGTCTCGAGTCTATGGATGCATTTGACTAAAGACCGGCCCCCCAGATATTAAAGCCATAAAGCCTTTGAATGAAAACAAACGCTGTTGTGACAGTGATGTACACTGTCTTGTTGGTAAATGTATGATTTCTATTCATTTTACGTCAGATGAAAACTTTGGTTGTAAGCTTTAGATAATTATTTAATAACAGCCAGACATTTTAAATGAGAATAAGAAAGTATTTCTTTGTGCCCCCTTTCCCTGTTAATGCCCTACCTGGCCCCCTGGCAAAACTTTGCTAGACCTGCACAGTTACCAGCTGTCAGCTACGTAGAAAGGATCCTGGTGTTATTTGTCTCTCAGAAACAGTTCATAACTTCCCTTCAACTCATTCATGTCACCTAAAAGGTAAACCTGTTTCTCCATCACCTGTTCAGCTCTGATGATTTAGTAAGGACATCTCCTGGTTTCATCTTCATGTTTCCCTCTCACCAGATATACAAACCGATATCATGACCAGCAGTTTTACAGCTGTGGCTCCAGCAAACATCAGCTGATACTAGAAATTAATATTAAATACATTCTAACAACAGCTGACCAAGCTTAAACGTGCTGCTGTTGTTTAGTGCGACATCCGGCAGTTTCCTCTTTCTGGCGCAAAGTGAGCGATAAACAAACAAGAGAGAAAAGCTGATCATTGATCATTGATCAGTTTCACGATTGAAGTAGCAACAGGAGAGAGAGGGGAGAGAATGAGAGGAGAAGAAGATGCAGCTGTGCAGCAAAGACACAATAACTCCAGCTTTGTGTCTTTTCCATCCTGGCTGAAGTACGGGACAAACTGTGTTCCTTCTCAGCTCAACCCGAAACGGGTAATAATTTCTCTGAATGCAGACGATTCCGTTTGTACCGGAGGGTTGGCAACTCTACTAACTAACCTTATGATAAAATAAAGTTCACTATCAATAAAATCATAGCACCCGCCCAGCAGTATATAAATTCCGTCATGCTAGCTAGTACGCAGTACGAGTTATTGTAACTGACTGTAAAAGTCAGCACAACGAAAATAAACTCCACCTAAACTTGGTTTATATCTGACCCAGATAAACTGCAGGTCATTAACTTCTTACCTGAAGTTCAGTTCACCTGACGCTCCGACCGGCGGCTGCCTCGGGTCTCTCCGACTCCTGCCTCCCCTTCCCTCATCCACCTGCTGGCCTCCACCACTTGTTAATTTTACTGAATCTGTGGAAGCTCCGCCATAGCCACCACCAAACAACTGAGTTATTTTTACACACCGATCAGCTTCTGGTCAGTCCACCACCAAAAAATAATAATAATGATAATAATCGGGCCACCGAGCAAATGCCCTTATGCCCGATGGCCAGTCCAGCTATGGTCGTGCGTGCTATCAGTTAACCCTTCGCGTGCCAACGGTGGCACGTGCCTAGGGTTGCCGACCCCTGATTTATAACTAACTAATGGCATTATGTAGCTTACAAAAGTTATAGTTATAGTTTATTTAAGTGAAGCCTTTGATCCAGAGAAGAAAATGATGTTAGGACCTACAGGGGATCTGGTATGTTTACATATGTTCTACCGTTGCTGTTACCATAGAAACCGATATACACATATATATGTATATTTGGGGTAGGGGGGCTTTTGTACTAATGTTAAGCTAATTTTAACCATTTCATTTGAAAAAAGTGTCAATTTGAAGGCTTTAAATCAAAGTAACACCTTTTTCACATTCATACACCAGTCGGTAATAAATTCTACACCTCTCCTGGAAAATTTAAAGCATACAAGCAATTTACGGGAAAAGTCTTGGAATACACTTATTTTGATGACATTAAAACTTGATATTCACACTGGAACTTGTTAAATTATTATAGTCATCTAGTGACTCTTAAAATAATTGAAGAAATTTTTGAAATTTTGTACCAGGTGACTGTCGACGAGTCGGGGTCCACGACGAGCCATCTTCAAGCTTTGCTGTTATGATGAAACATGAGTACAAAAGATCCAAAGATGCAGTAGTTGTTGTCGCTTTCTAGTAAAATCCGCTTTCTGTAGAAATATTCTCCAAACGTTATCTATCCACAAGCTGAGCTTGGAGCAGGTCAAGACAAGTCCAAGAGCAAGTGTAAAGGGACGACTGGAACCTTGTGCAGCATTCATATACCTACAGCGGGCCGTGGTTACGGTTGCTAACATGCGTGTGCACGTGATAGAACTATATGAATTGAGCCCATCGCAATGTAATTTACAGTAAAGTTATGGTCATTTATAGTTACTGCCTTTGTTACCTTTATGTGGGATGTCTAATAACCATGTAGGTATATCCAGAAATAAACACAGATATTAGAAAGCAGCAAGTCAGTACCTGAGATGTTTGCTTGAGTGAATAACATTAGCATATGCTAATATTACGTCTTCACATTTTTCTTTTCAAAGGTAACAAAAACTTAGCGTTCTCGCTACTTACCATGCTGTAATACAGCTATATGCTAGCACAGACATTTAACAAATGTTTTTTAAAATGCTAGCCGTGCTAATTAGCCTTAGGATTGCTTGAGGTCTTGTTTCGTAAGGGAACTTAGGCCCTTAAGACATAACATATAGCAAGAACCTATAACGATAATTGACATTTGACCCCCCTTTGTGATTATAGCAGCTGTGTGTTATGTCATGGCATGTTTTAAAAATGCCACCTGAAATTTATGCAACCAGTGCAAGGAGGGGGGTTCTTGATAGTTTTGTACTTTGGCCCATGGCGTATGGTGTAACGGAGAATCAGCCAATCAAATCGCACCTCTGAGCGCAGTTCCAGTCCTGGTTGGGACAAAGGCTGTGTTACATTATCAAAAGATAAACATCATTTTTAATTTAGTTCATGTGGATAACATTTATTTTTCACTTTGCTTTTTCTTATTATTTGATTATCATTTTTATCATTTAAAATGATCATTTATCATTTTATTTATATTACAGTGTTACGGCCTGTGGAGTATTATGTACCTATACTGTGTAAAGGAATATCTTTTATTTATATTTATGTATTATTCACATTATTTTATTGTACAATGCTTTGGTGCCACGGGATTTTAGCATGCCTCAATGTCTCACACATTCATTCCGCTAACATAAGGTATCTCAGGAAGTTGGAAGCAGGCGTTCACACAGGAAGAGTTAATCTTTTGTCTTCTCCACTGTAAGAGGAAGCAAGGGAGTGTGAACTTTTCTCTGGGGAAGACCAAAGGTGTGAAAACAGCGTGTACTGCCTTTTGGTTCTGTAGAAGGTGTTTAAACCCAAGGCTGTGTTGGGTTCAGCAGAGACTCTGCCTTGGGTTTAACCCACGATGGCTGCTCTCACCAAGTAGGTTTTGCTGTTTTTGATGAAAGGATGTTAGCTACATCCTACCGTTGTCTGTAGGCTTTATTTAATGGAAACGTCCACAACAACTGTCACAAAGTATATAACTCAGAATAAACTGTATCATCTCAAAACTGTATCGTCACAGTTTTGAGATGATACAGACCAGACATACTCTTCAGTTATGCAGACATCCAACTTTTAATACAAAGGTTAAAGTTAAAACTATAATTCAGATACATTCTGATGGCATAGAAAATTAAGCTTATGCATAATTTCAATAAGGAAGATCTGTAATAAGTCATTTGTCTGCTTCCTGGTGGCTGCTAGTTTATATCTATTCAGAATCAGAATCAGAATACTTTATTGATCCCTAGGGGAAATTATTTTTCGTCACAGTGCTCCATTATAAACAAACATTAACAAAGACAGACAATACACTAACTAAGAATAGCACAATATATTCAGGTATATATATATACATAAAAGTCACTATACATAAAAGTCACTATTAATAAATAGCTGAAAAAGAACATGTGCAAGAAGGGTGTAGCTGTTGCAGTAAACAGTGTGTTAAGTGGATGAGTTGTACAGGGAGATGGCCACAGGCAGGAATGATTTCCTGTGCCGTTCAGTGGTGCTTTTCGGTAATCTCAGTCTCTCACTCAACGTGCTCCTGTGACTGACCAGCATGTCATGGAGTGGTGGGAGGTGTTATCCAACATTGTCTTTATCTTGGACAACATCCGCCTCTCCGACACCACCTTGAGGGAGTCCAGCTCCATCCCCACAACATTACTGGCCTTACGAATCAGTTTATGGAGTCTGTTGGCATCTGCGACCCTCAGCCTGCTCCCCCAGCATGCAACGCATAGAGGATCGCACTGGCCACAACAGACTCGCAGAAAATCCTGAGCATTTTCTGGCAGATGTTGAAGGACCTCAGTCGCCTCAAAAAATAGAGACGACTCTGGCCCTTTCTGTAAAGTGCTGTGGTGTTTTTAGCCCAGTCCAGTTTATTGTCAATGTGTACTCCAAGGTATTTTATAGTCCTCCACAATGTCAACACTGACCCCTTGGATTGAAACAGGGGTCAAGTGTTTCCTGGTCTTCCTGAAGTCCACTATCAATTCCTTAGTCTTTGCCACGTTGAGCTGCAGATGATTCTGCTCACACCACGTGACAAAGGAGTCGACCACAGCCCGGTACTCTGTCTCATCATCCCTGTTGATGCATCCAACCACCGCAGAGTCATCAGAAAACTTCTGAAGATGGCAGGTCTCTGTGCAGTGGCTGAAGTCTGTGGTGTAGAGGGTGAAGAGAAGGGGAGAGGACAGTCCCCTGTGGTGCCCGTGTGTTGCTGATTACCTTGTCAGACACACACTGTGGGAGACGTAATATTGTGGTCTTCCTGTCAGGTAATCAACAATCCAGGACACCAGAGAAGCATCCACCTGCATCGCTGTTAACTTATCACCCAGGAGGGTCGGCCTGATGGTGTTGAAAGCACATTCATTTTCCAGCACAAACTCAGTACTGGCTTCATTACTTTCTCCAGTTATGCTCTTGCCTGCCTTCTCCAAGCAACTCAGCCTCCACTCTGCATGCTTTAAATCTGTTGCTCTTCTGCTTCTGCTATTCTGCCGTTTCAGATCCTCAGCCATGCAGCCCGCCTCCTCTCCTTTCTCCTCCTCACCGTGGTCACTTGGAACCCTGTCCAGCCTCTCCTTCATCACTACCAGCATGTTGACTCTGGGGTGGGCTGTGCAAAATCCTGCCACTGCTGAGATTCCTTCTGCTATGATGGGTCATTGAGTCTAAGTGCCTAACAGTTACATTTATTTCTGTATCTCAATAAATCATGTTGGTTTTTTCCACATGATTTCCTTATTGAACTGTTTTTGTAGATAAGCTTCAAGCCAGCAAGCAACAATACCTAAACCAAAAATATTATCACCAGAAGTGAGA
>NW_020329093.1:0-13368 GCF_001858045.2 Oreochromis niloticus | reverse complement strand
TTGATGGCGAGTGCCATTTAAAATTCCTCAGAAGTCAGTGTGCCATGATTGCATTAGCAATAAATAATAACGCTCTATATTAACAGTTACACATTATATAGAACCACTTTATAGAATTATATTTGTTGCAAATGTTGGCAGCTATCGCGAATAGTTATCAGCTATTTTGAAACAAAAAAAGACACTTTTATTCATAACAAGAACTCCATAACGGCAAATGAACTGTACAACAGAAAATACAAATGCTATTTATGGTCTCCTCACAACAATGATAAGAAAAATAAACTGGGCCAATATGGTATGTTTGTTAATACAGAGACACACATGTTAATGTGATCTCTGGTCTCCCACTCAGAGACACAGGTCTCCGAGTGTCCAACATTCAGACAGCTACCTGAGGACACTCATGTGAGAGAAAATCTGCTCACACAGATATGTAGAGCCAAATACTGTCAATAAGGCCTCTGCAATGTTCTGAAGACAGTTAAACTTGTCAGGTAGTGATGTCCAGCAGGTGAAAATGCAAGCTCCATGAACATGCACAGCTGTAGATTCCAGCTGCTTCGATGTCGCATTAACTGGCATTAACTCAGCCAGTTAATGCCAGACAAATCTAGCTGCTCATTAAAGATTTCTGGTTTGATCAGAAAATAAAACATTGGTCCATACACCTGAAAGTCCCAAAAATGCATTGTGTCTCGAGTCTATGGATGCAATTTGACTAAAGACCGGCCCCCCAGATATTAAAGCCATAAAGCCTTTGAATGAAAACAAACGCTGTTGTGACAGTGATGTACACTGTCTTGTTGGTAAATGTATGATTTCTATTCATTTTACGTCAGATGAAAACTTTGGTTGTAAGCTTTAGATAATTATTTAATAACAGCCAGACATTTTAAATGAGAATAAGAAAGTATTTCTTTGTGCCCCTTTCCCTGTTCATGCCTACCTGGCCCCCTGGCAAAACTTTGCTAGACCTGCACAGTTACCAGCTGTCAGCTACGTAGAAAAGGATCCTGGTGTTATTTGTCTCTCAGAAAACAGTTCATAACTTCCCTTCAACTCATTCATGTCACCTAAAAGGTAAACCTGTTTCTCCATCACCTGTTCAGCTCTGATGATTTAGTAAGGACATCTCCTGGTTTCATCTTCATGTTTCCCTCTCACCAGATATACAAACCGATATCATGACCAGCAGTTTTTACAGCTGTGGCTCCAGCAAACATCAGCTGATACTAGAAATTAATATTAAATACATTCTAACAACAGCTGACCAAGCTTAAACGTGCTGCTGTTGTTTAGTGCGACATCCGGCAGTTTCCTCTTTCTGGCGCAAAGTGAGCGATAAACAAACAAGAGAGAAAAGCTGATCATTGATCATTGATCAGTTTCACGATTGAAGTAGCAACAGGAGAGAGAGGGGAGAGAATGAGGGAGAAGAAGATGCAGCTGTGCAGCAAAGACACAATAACTCAAGCTTTGTGTCTTTTTCCATCCTGGCTGAAGTACGGGACAAACTGTGTTCCTTCTCAGCTCAACCGAAACGGGTAATAATTTCTCTGAATGCAGGACGATTCCGTTTGTACCGGAGGGTTGGCAACTCTACTAACTAACCTTATGAATAAAATAAAGTTCACTATCAATAAAATCATAGCACGCCCAGCAGTATATAAATTCCGTCATGCTAGCTAGTACGCAGTACGAGTTATTGTAACTGACTGTAAAAAGTCAGCACAACGAAAATAAACTCCACCTAAACTTGGTTTATATCTGACCCAGATAAACTGCAGGTCATTAACTTCTTACCTGAAGTTCAGTTCACCTGACGCTCCGACCGGCGGCTGCCTCGGGTCTCTCCGACTCCTGCCTCCCCTTCCCTCATCCACCTGCTGGCCTCCACCACTTGTTAATTTTACTGAATCTGTGGAAGCTCCGCCATAGCCACCACCAAACAACTGAGTTATTTTTACACACCGATCAGCTTCTGGTCAGTCCACCACCAAAAAAATAATAATAATGATAATAATCGGGCCACGAGCAAATGCCCTTATGCCCGATGGCCAGTCCAGCTATGGTCGTGCGTGCTATCAGTTAACCCTTCGCGTGCCAACGGTGGCACGTGCCTAGGGTTGCCGACCCTGATTTATAACTAACTAATGGCATTATGTAGCTTACAAAAGTTATAGTTATAGTTTATTTAAGTGAAGCCTTTGATCCAGAGAAGAAAATGATGTTAGGACCTACAGGGGATCTGGTATGTTTACATATGTTCTACCGTTGCTGTTACCATAGAAACCGATATACACATATATATGTATATTTGGGGTAGGGGGGCTTTTTTACTAATGTTAAGCTAATTTTAACCATTTCATTTGAAAAAAGTGTCAAATTTGAAGGCTTTAAATCAAAGTAACACCTTTTTTCACATTCATACACCAGTCGGTAATAAATTCTACACCTCTCCTGGAAAATTTAAAGCATACAAGCAATTTACCGGGAAAAGTCTTGGAATACACTTATTTTGATGACATTAAAACTTGATATTCACACTGGAACTTGTTAAATTATTATAGTCATCTAGTGACTCTTAAAATAATTGAAGAAATTTTTGAAATTTTGTACCAGGTGACTGTCGACGAGTCGGGGTCCACGACGAGCCATCTTCAAGCTTTGCTGTTATGATGAAACATGAGTACAAAAGATCCAAAGATGCAGTAGTTGTTGTCGCTTTCTAGTAAAATCCGCTTTCTGTAGAAATATTCTCCAAACGTTATCTATCCACAAGCTGAGCTTGGAGCAGGTCAAGACAAGTCCAAGAGCAAGTGTAAAGGGACGACTGGAACCTTGTGCAGCATTCATATACCTACAGCGGGCCGTGGTTACGGTTGCAACATGCGTGTGCACGTGATAGAACTATATGAATTGAGCCCATCGCAATGTAATTTACAGTAAAGTTATGGTCATTTATAGTTACTGCCTTTGTTACCCTTTATGTGGGATGTCTAATAACCATGTAGGTATATCCAGAAATAAACACAGATATTAGAAAGCAGCAAGTCAGTACCTGAGATGTTTGCTTGAGTGAATAACATTAGCATATGCTAATATTACGTCTTCACATTTTTCTTTTCAAAGGTAACAAAAACTTAGCGTTCTCGCTACTTACCATGCTGTAATACAGCTATATGCTAGCACAGACATTTAACAAATGTTTTTTAAAATGCTAGCCGTGCTAATTAGCCTTAGGATTGCTTGAGGTCTTGTTTCGTAAGGGAACTTAGGCCCTTAAGACATAACATATAGCAAGAACCTATAACGATAATTGACATTTGACCCCCTTTGTGATTATAGCAGCTGTGTGTTATGTCATGGCATGTTTTAAAAATGCCACCTGAAATTTATGCAACCAGTGCAAGGAGGGGGGTTCTTGATAGTTTTGTACTTTGGCCCATGGCGTATGGGTGTAACGGAGAATCAGCCAATCAAATCGCACCGTCTGAGCGCAGGTTCCAGTCCTGGTTGGGACAAAGGCTGTGTTACATTATCAAAAGATAAACATCATTTTTAATTTAGTTCATGTGGATAACATTTATTTTTCACTTTGCTTTTTCTTATTATTTGATTATCATTTTATCATTTAAAATGATCATTTATCATTTTATTTATATTACAGTGTTACGGCCTGTGGAGTATTATGTACCTATACTGTGTAAAGGAATATCTTTTATTTATATTTATGTATTATTCACATTATTTTATTGTACAATGCTTTGGTGCCACGGGATTTTAGCATGCCTCAATGTCTCACACATTCATTCCGCTAACATAAGGTATCTCAGGAAGTTGGAAGCAGGCGTTCACACAGGAAGAGTTAATCTTTTGTCTTCTCCACTGTAAGAGGAAGCAAGGGAGTGTGAACTTTTCTCTGGGGAAGACCAAAGGTGTGAAAACAGCGGTGTACTGCCTTTTGGTTCTGTAGAAGGTGTTTAAACCCAAGGCTGTGTTGGGTTCAGCAGAGACTCTGCCTTGGGTTTAACCCACGATGGCTGCTCTCACCAAGTAGGTTTTGCTGTTTTTGATGAAAGGATGTTAGCTACATTCCTACCGTTGTCTGTAGGCTTTATTTAATGGAAACTCCACAACAACTGTCACAAAGTATATAACTCAGAATAAACTGTATCATCTCAAAACTGTATCGTCACAGTTTGAGATGATACAGACCAGACATACTCTTCAGTTATGCAGACATCCAACTTTTAATACAAAGGTTAAAGTTAAAACTATAATTCAGATACATTCTGATGGCATAGAAAATTAAGCTTATGCATAATTTTCAATAAGGAAGATCTGTAATAAGTCATTTTCTGCTTCCTGGTGGCTGCTAGTTTATATCTATTCAGAATCAGAATCAGAATACTTTATTGATCCCTAGGGAAATTATTTTTCGTCACAGTGCTCCATTATAAACAAACATTAACAAAGACAACAATACACTAATAAGAATAGCACAATATATTCAGGTAATATATATACATAAAAGTCACTATACATAAAAGTCACTATTAATAAATAGCTGAAAAAGAACATGTGCAAGAAGGGTGTAGCTGTTGCAGTAAACAGTGTGTTAAGTGGATGAGTTATACAGGGAGATGGCCACAGGCAGGAATGATTTCCTGTGCCGTTCAGTGGTGCTTTCGGTAATCTCAGTCTCTCACTCAACGTGCTCCTGTGACTGACCAGCATGTCATGGAGGTGGGAGTGTTATCCAACATTGTCTTTATCTTGGACAACATCCGCCTCTCCGACACCACCTTGAGGGAGTCCAGCTCCATCCCCACAACATTACTGGCCTTACGAATCAGTTTATCGAGTCTGTTGGCATCTGCGACCCTCAGCCTGCTCCCCCAGCATGCAACGGCATAGAGGATCGCACTGGCCACAACAGACTCGCAGAAAATCCTGAGCATTTTCTGGCAGATGTTGAAGGACCTCAGTCGCCTCAAAAAATAGAGACGACTCTGGCCCTTTCTGTAAAGTGCTGTGGGTTTTTAGCCCAGTCCAGTTTATTGTCAATGTGTACTCCAAGGTATTATAGTCCTCCACAATGTCAACACTGACCCCTTGGATTGAAACAGGGGTCAAGTGTTTCCTGGTCTTCCTGAAGTCCACTATCAATTCCTTAGTCTTTGCCACGTTGAGCTGCAGATGATTCTGCTCACACCACGTGACAAAGGAGTCGACCACAGCCCCGGTACTCTGTCTCATCATCCCTGTTGATGCATCCAACCACCGCAGAGTCATCAGAAAACTTCTGAAGATGGCAGGTCTCTGTGCAGTGGCTGAAGTCTGTGGTGTTAGAGGGTGAAGGAGGGGGAGAGGACAGTCCCCTGTGGTGCCCGTGTGTTGCTGATTACCTTGTCAGACACACACTGGGAGACGTACATATTGTGGTCTTCCTGTCAGGTAATCAACAATCCAGGACACCAGAGAAGCATCCACCTGCATCGCTGTTAACTTATCACCCAGGAGGTCGCCTGATGGTGTTGAAAGCACATTCATTTTCCAGCACAAACTCAGTACTGGCTTCATTACTTTCTTCCAGTTATGCTCTTGCCTGCCTTCTCCAAGCAACTCAGCCTCCACTCTGCATGCTTTAAATCTGTTGCTCTTCTGCTTCTGCTATTCTGCGTTTCAGATCCTCAGCCATGCAGCCCGCCTCCTCTCCTTTCTCCTCCTCACCGTGGTCACTTGGAACCCTGTCCCAGCCTCCATCTTCATCACTACCAGCATGTTGACTCTGGGGGGGCTTGTGCAAAATCCTGCCACTGCTGAGATTCCTTCTGCTATGATGGGTCATTGGAGTCTAAGTGCCTAACAGTTACATTTATTTCTGTATCTCAATAAATCATGTTGGTTTTTTCCACATGATCTTTCCTTATTGAACTGTTTTTGTAGATAAGCTTCAAGCCAGCAAGCAACAATACCTAAACCAAAAATATTATCACCAGAAGTGAGAAAGTGTCTGGACTATCTCCAGCTGTGTTGCATGTATTAAAGATAACTTCAGACACTGTCTGGTTGTCATGTCTGAAACAGGCTGTACAGTCACACAGATAAAAGACATCAGTCATGTTTCTAATGATATAAATCAACCAGAAGATTATAAAGACAAAAGCTGTGAGACGCCACTAGAGAAAGGATGGCTTGTTATCATTACATGAAATGATTTAGAATTAATATGTAAGCTTTCAGGGCAGCACTCACAACTTTTTCAAAACTGATTACCTGATGGTAAGCTTACACAGATATATAAACATACAGGTGAACTCTAAGAGGTTATAAAGAAGAGAGCTGTGCTTTTACAGAACACAATTTATTACATTTTATATTTACAATCAGTTTTTATTTATATAAACAAAATAAACATTACGAAACTAGACAAAACTATAAACTGTTATAAACCTGTTTCAGGTCCATGTGGCAGAACCTGCAGAGCGGCCTGTTTGTTGGTTTCTGGCCTTTTCCTCTTTTTCTCCATCCTTTCCTCTGACCTCTTCCTGGTAGCATCCAGATCCCTTTGGAAAAATTCTGTCTGGGCAAATTCCTCAAAGGGCATTTTCGGGTTACTGATTCCCTCAGCAGCATAAGTTTGATGCACCTTGTTGGAACAATAGAAATAGAGCACAGGCCCTCTCTGGTAAAAATAGTGACGGTGGATCCGTGTGTCTCATATTGAGACTTGGGCTGTCCACAGGCAAGACAAGTCTTTGTCTGCCTTCTTTTTCCCTCAGGCTGCTGCTGCTGCTGTTGCTTTTCTAAGATGCCCTCCACAATCTTCTCTATTGAGTCAGTGGTGCAGACAGGGCAGGAGGAGGCGGGTTAAAGACGGCAGGCTCTATGGTGACTACGGGAACACTAGTTGTTTCACTGCCTTCCGTTAATGAGTGCCACAGCTGCTGAGTCTCCAGAAGTTTTTCTGGGCTTGTGTTCAAAGATGAATTGGTGTTGAGAAGCTTAGCCAAGTGCTTCACATAACGGGATATGTGCACCTTGGATGTGGGATGCACAGGCTGTTGGGATCTGCAGCAGAACGATGGACCATGTCTGCATAATCTTGATCCACAAGCTTCAGGATGTCCTTCTTCCCATGGTACTTTTGCAGCAGATCATCTATTGCCTCTTTCATGCGTCGTGTCCAGCGTGTGTGGTCCAGCACAAAAACCCGACCACCTGTCTTTATAGGTCCAGTGCACCAGATTAAAACTTTGGGTGTAAGATTCAGATAATTATTTATTAAAAGCTACATATTTAAATGAGAATAAGTTTCACGATTGAAGTAGCAGCAGCAGAGGAGAGAGAAGAGGCAGTCGCGCTATATATCGGTTGTTAAACTTAACGCTGGAATGCTTTACAAACATTCAGAGATGAACTTAAACACTTGCTTTACTTCTCTCTGGGATAACTTCCTCGGAGATGAAATGCTGTTTGGTAGCGAGGCTACAAATACACACAGGCGCTGTATCACATGACGCATACTGCTGCAACGTGCTACGGTTATGAGCCGAGTTACGCCGTGTTGCAAGTTTTGTGAGATGCTTTTTTGATTTAATGGATCGGATTACATTTTTTATTTTTCGCCGATATCCAGTAATTCAGGTCAGTATCGGACCGATACCGATACGTAATATCTGATCGGTCCATCTCTAATTTCCGACACTGAAAAAAAAGGTCAAACTTAACATAAAGGTGTAAACAAATACTTACAATAAGCAGACCTCAGTGAAAGAAAGTGTCTTTCCAACACTGAAAAGGTCAAAGGTCAACTTTAAAGGTGTAACAATACAAGATATTTACAATAAGCAGACCTCAGTGCAAGAAAGTGTCTTTCCAACACTGAAAAGGTCAAAGGTCAACTTTAAAGGTGTAAAAACAAGTACAAGATATTTACAATAAGCAGACCTCAGTGCAAGAAAGTGTCTTTCCAACACTGAAAAGGTCAAAGGTCAACTTTAAAGGTGTAAAAACAAGTACAAGATATTTACAATAAGCAGACCTCAGTGCAAGAAAGTGTCTTTCCAACACTGAAAAGGTCAAAGGTCAACTTTAAAGGTGTAAAACAAGTACAAGATATTTACAATAAGCAGACCTCAGTGCAAGAAAGTGTCTTTCCAACACTGAAAGGTCAAAGGTCAACTTTAAAGGTGTAAAAACAAGTACAAGATATTTACAATAAGCAGACCTCAGAGCAAGAAAGTGTCTTTCCAACACTGAAAAGGTCAAAGGTCAACTTTAAAGGTGTAAAAACAAGTACAAGATATTTACAATAAGCAGACCTCAGAGCAAGAAAGTGTCTTTCCAACACTGAAAAGGTCAAAGGTCAACTTTAAAGGTGTAAAAACAAGTACAAGATATTTACATAAGCAGACCTCAGTGCAAGAAAGTGTCTTTCCAACACTGAAAAGGTCAAAGGTCAACTTTTAAAGGTGTAAAACAAGTACAAGATATTTACAATAAGCAGACCTCAGTGCAAGAAAGTGTCTTTCCAACACTGAAAAGGTCAAAGGTCAACTTTAAAAGGTGTAAAAACAAGTACAAGATATTACAATAAGCAGACCTCAGTGCAAGAAAGTGTCTTTCCAACACTGAAAAGGTCAAAGGTCAACTTTAAAGGTGTAAAAACAAGTACAAGATATTTACAATAAGCAGACCTCAGTGCAAGAAAGTGTCTTTCCAACACTGAAAAGGTCAAAGGTCAACTTTAAAAGGTGTAAAAACAAGTACAAGATATTACAATAAGCAGACCTCAGTGCAAGAAAGTGTCTTTCCAACACTGAAAAGGTCAAAGGTCAACTTTAAAGGTGTAAAAACAAGTACAAGATATTTACAATAAGCAGACCTCAGTGCAAGAAAGTGTCTTTCCAACACTGAAAAGGTCAAAGGTCAACTTTAACATTAAAAGGTGTAAAAACAAGTACAAGATATTTACAATAAGCAGACCTCAGTGCAAGAAAGTGTCTTTCCAACACTGAAAAGGTCAAAGGTCAACTTTAAAGGTGTAAAAACAAGTACAAGATATTTACAATAAGCAGACCTCAGTGCAAGAAAGTGTCTTTCCAACACTGAAAAGGTCAAAGGTCAACTTTAAAGGTGTAAAAACAAGTACAAGATATTTACAATAAGCAGACCTCAGTGCAAGAAAGTGTCTTTCCAACACTGAAAAGGTCAAAGGTCAACTTTAAAGGTGTAAAAACAAGTAAGATATTTACAATAAGCAGACCTCAGTGCAAGAAAGTGTCTTTCCAACACTGAAAAGGTCAAAGGTCAACTTTAACATAAAAGGTGTAAAAACAAGTACAAGATATTTACAATAAGCAGACCTCAGTGCAAGAAAGTGTCTTTCCAACACTGAAAAGGTCAAAGGTCAACTTTAAAGGTGTAAAAACAAGTACAAGATATTTACAATAAGCAGACCTCAGTGCAAGAAAGTGTCTTTCCAACACTGAAAAGGTCAAAGGTCAACTTTAACATTAAAAGGTGTAAAAACAAGTATAAGATATTTACAATAAGCAGACCTCAGTGCAAGAAAGTGTCTTTCCAACACTGAAAAGGTCAAAGGTCAACATTAAAGGTGTAAAAACAAGTACAAGATATTTACAATAAGCAGACCTCAGTGCAAGAAAGTGTCTTTCCAACACTGAAAAGGTCAAAGGTCAACTTTAAAGGTGTAAAAACAAGTACAAGATATTTACAATAAGCAGACCTCAGTGCAAGAAAGTGTCTTTCCAACACTGAAAAGGTCAAAGGTCAACTAACATTAAAGGTGTAAAAACAAGTACAAGATATTTACAATAAGCAGACCTCAGTGCAAGAAAGTGTCTTTCCAACACTGAAAAGGTCAAAGGTCAACTTTAACATTAAAAGGTGTAAAAACAAGTACAAGATATTTACAATAAGCAGACCTCAGTGCAAGAAAGTGTCTTTCCAACACTGAAAGGTCAAAGGTCAACTTTAAAGGTGTAAAAACAAGTACAAGATATTTACAATAAGCAGACCTCAGTGCAAGAAAGTGTCTTTCCAACACTGAAAAGGTCAAAGGTCAACTTAACATTAAAAGGTGTAAAAACAAGTACAAGATATTTACAATAAGCAGACCTCAGTGCAAGAAAGTGTCTTTCCAACACTGAAAAGGTCAAAGGTCAACTTTAAAGGTGTAAAAACAAGTACAAGATATTTACAATAAGCAGACCTCAGTGCAAGAAAGTGTCTTTCCAACACTGAAAAGGTCAAAGGTCAACTTTAAAGGTGTAAAAACAAGTACAAGATATTTACAATAAGCAGACCTCAGTGCAAGAAAGTGTCTTTCCAACACTGAAAAGGTCAAAGGTCAACTTAACATTAAAAGTGTAAAAACAAGTATAAGATATTTACAATAAGCAGACCTCAGTGCAAGAAAGTGTCTTTCCAACACTGAAAAGGTCAAAGGTCAACTTTAAAGGTGTAAAAACAAGTACAAGATATTTACAATAAGCAGACCTCAGTGCAAGAAAGTGTCTTTCCAACACTGAAAAGGTCAAAGGTCAACTTAAAGGTGTAAAACAAGTACAAGATATTTACAATAAGCAGACCTCAGTGCAAGAAAGTGTCTTTCCAACACTGAAAAGGTCAAAGGTCAACTTAACATTAAAGGTGTAAAACAAGTACAAGATATTTACAATAAGCAGACCTCAGTGCAAGAAAGTGTCTTTCCAACACTGAAAAGGTCAAAGGTCAACTTTAACATTAAAAGGTGTAAAAACAAGTACAAGATATTTACAATAAGCAGACCTCAGTGCAAGAAAGTGTCTTTCCAACACTGAAAAGCAAAGGTCAACTTTAGAATAGAATAGAATAGCCTTATTGTCATTGTACAGGGTACAACGAAATTGGAGTGCCACTCCCTTGTGCAAAATGCAATAATAAATATAAATGTAAAATATAAAAGGTACAATAAAACAAACGTAAGTACTCCAAAAGTAAGCATGATATTACAGGATAGCAGCATTAATATAATGACAGTGACAGTTGGTATGGCTAAGTAGGTTCAATCGTTTTTGTGCTTATTTACAACGGTGATAGCTCTGGGAAAGAAGCTATCCCTGAATCTGTTTGTCCTGGTTTTATGTGACCTGTATCGTCGGCCTGACGGTAATAGTTCAAACAGTTGATTGCTGGGGTGAGAATGGTCCTTGATGATATTGCCAGCTCTGCTGAGGTACCGGAGTTTGCAATGACCTCCAGGCTGGGCAGAGAGCAGCCAGTGATCTTCTGGCTGTGTTGATGACCCTCTGCAGTACTTTCCTGTCTGCAGCTGAGCACCCTGCATACCATGTTGTTATGCCGTACGTTAGGATGCTCTCTATGGTGGCTCTGTAGAATGTCACCAGCAGCCTCTCCTCCAGGTTGCTCTCCTGAGCACTCTCAGAAAGTGGAGACGCTGCTGGGCCTTTTTACCACCGCAGTGGTATTTGCAGTCCAGGAGAGATCATCAGAGATCTGCACGCCCAGAAACCTCATGGAGTGTACCCTCTCCACACGGTTCCGTGAATGTAAAGTGGGCCGGGTCTGCTCTGCCCTCCTGAAGTCCAAGATGAGTTCTTTAGTTTTCGTGGTGTCAGTTGGAGGTTGTTAACTGAACACCACTCAGTCAGTCTGTTGACCTCATCTCTGTAGTCCGACTCATCCCCCTTGAGATGAGTCCAACCACAGTGGTGTCGTCCGCAAACTTTATGATGGTGTTTGAGAGATGGGTAGGGGAGCAGTCGGATGTGTAGAGCGTAAACAGGAGGACTCAGAACACATCCTTGTGGAGACCCAGTGCTGAGTGTGATGGTGCTGGACAGGTGGGGCCGAGGTCTGACAGAGTGTGGTCTGTTTGTCAGGACGTCCTTGATCCAGAGGCAGATGGGGGTGGAGAGTCCCAGGTGAGACAGTTTCTGGACCAGGATCTCCGGGATGATATGATTAAATGCTGAGCTGAAGTCCAGGAAGAGCATTCTCCACATAGCTTCCTCTGTGCTCCAGGTGACTCAGCGCAGTGTGGAGCGCTATGTGATAGCGTCCTCGGTGGATCGATTAGTCCTGTAGGCAAATTGGTGGGGTCCAAAGTGGGAGGCAGACTGGCCCTGATGTGCTGACAGACCAGTCTCTCAAAGCACTTCATCACTACAGGCGTAAGTGCAACAGGCCTGTAATCATTTGGGCTGACCACAGCTTCTTCTTGGCGATGGGGATGATGGTGGAGGTTTGAGGCAGGCGGGACGGTGTTTAATGACAAGGAAAGGTTGAAGATTTTAGTGAAGACTCGGTCAGTTCGTCAGCACATGCTCTGAGAACCTTTCCATGTATTCCATCAGGACCTGCCGCCTTCCTGGGATTCACTGACCTTAGAACACACCTCACTTGATGCTCCCTAAGTGTTAGTGTGCCGGTGCGGGGGGGTGGAAGTGGTGTGACAGCTGAGGGTCTGGTTGTCTCAAAGCGGCGAAGAAACGATTTAGATCCTCAGCCAGCGAGGCATCAATCCTAGATGTCGCCTGGTTATTGCTTCTGTAGTTGGTAATGTGATTGATCCCCTGCCACATTTTCTGGGGTCGTTGTCAGCAAAGTGATCTTCAATCCTCCTCCTATAGGCAGCCTTAGCTTTCCTGATGCCTCTACTCAGTCTGCCCTGGCCGCCCTATACGCAGCCCTGTCCCCTGACTTGAAGGCAGTGTTGCGGCTTTTAGGAGGGATGCACTTCGCTATTCATCCAGGGTTTTGATTTGGAAACACCCTGACCCTTTGTTGACGGTGACATTGTCAACACAGTCCTGATGTACGAGAGTACAGTGTCCGTGTACTCCTGGAGTTGTGGCTGGAGAATAAATCCCATACAGTAGTGAGAAGCAGTCCTGCAGTTGAGAGAGGGCTCCTTCAGGCCAGGTTTTTATTGTCTTTGTCTGGGGCTTTGTTTTTCTCAGCAGGGGGTGTAGGTGGGGTGAGGGACATGCAGAGGTGTCAGATCCAGCCAGGTGGGGGGGGTGTCGCTCTGAAAAGCATGCCTGATGTTTGAATAGACATGATCCAAGGTGTGTTCTCCTCTCGTAGCAAAGTCCACAAACTGGACAAAATTTAGGAAGCACAGTCTTTAGCACGCTTTGTTAAAGTCACCGGCGACAAAAAACCCCATCGGGTGGTGCAAGCTGTGTGCTGTTTATGGTGTTGAGCAAGAGGCTGAGAGCCGTGCCGACTTCGCATCCGGCGTATATAAACAGCTATCACAATAACTACTGTAAACTCCCTCGGGATGTAAAAAGGTCTGCACGAGACTGCCAAACCTCCAAATCAGGA
>NW_020329092.1:0-19648 GCF_001858045.2 Oreochromis niloticus | reverse complement strand
TACAGGGTACAACGAAATTGGAGTGCCACTCCCTTGGTGCAAAATGCAATAATAATATAAATGTAAATATAAAGGTACAATAAAACAAACGTAAGTACTCCAAGTAAGCATGATATTTACAGGATAGCAGCATAATATAATGACAGTGACAGTATGTAGTAAGCAGGTTCAATTGTTTTTGTGCTTATTTACAACGGTGATAGCTCTGGGAAGAAGCTATCCTGAATCTGTTTGTCTGGTTTTATGTGACCTGTACGTCGGCCTGACGGTAATAGTTAAACAGTTGATTGCTGGGTGAGATGGTCCTTGATGATATTGCCAGCTCTGCTGAGGTACCGGAGTTTGCAATGACTCCAGGCTGGGCAGAGACAGCCAGTGATCTTCTGGGCTGTGTGATGACCCTCTGCAGTACTTTCCTGTCTGCAGCTGAGCACCTGCATACCATGTTGTTATGCGTACGTTAGGAGCTCTCTATGGTGGCTCTGTAAATGTCACCAGCAGCCTCTCCTCCAGGTTGTCCTCCTGACTCTCAGAAAGTGGAGACGCTGCTGGTTTTTTACACGCGTGGTATTTGCAGTCCAGGAGAGATCATCAGAGATCTGCACGCCCAGAAACCTCATGGAGTGTACCCTCTCACAACGGTCCGTGAATGTAAAGTGGGGCGGGTCGCTCTGCCCTTCCTGAAGTCCAAGATAAGTTCTTTAGTTTTCGTGGTGTTCAGTTGGAGGTTGTTAACTGAACACATCAGTCAGTCTGTTGACCTCATCTCTGTAGTCCGACTCATCCCTTGAGATGAGTCCAACCACGTGGTGTCGCCGCAACTTTATGATGGTGTTTGAGAGATGGGTAGGGAGCAGTCGATGTGTAGAGCGTAAACAGGAGGGGACTCAGAACACATCCTTGTGGAGACCGGTGCTGAGTGTGATGGTGCTGGACAGGTGGGGGCCGAGTCTGACAGACTGTGGGTCTGTTTGTCAGGAAGTCCTTGATCCAGAGGCAGATGGGGTGGAGAGTCCCAGGTGAGACAGTTTCTGGACCAGGATCTCCGGGATGATATGATTAATGCTGAGCTGAAGTCCAGGAAGAGCATTCTCACATAGCTTCCTCTGTGCTCCAGGTGACTCAGCGCAGTGTGGAGCGCTATGGTGATAGCGTCCTCGGTGGATCGATTAGTCCTGTAGGCAAATTGGTGGGGGTCCAAAGTGGGAGGCAGACTGGCCCTGATGTGCTGACAGACCAGTCTCTCAAAGCACTTCATCACTACAGGCGTAAGTGCAACAGGCCTGTAGTCATTTGGGCTGACCACAGCTGTCTTCTTGGCGATGGGGATGATGGTGGAGGTTTTGAGGCAGGGCGGGACGGTGTTTAATGACAAGGAAGGTTGAAGATTTTAGTGAAGACTCGGTCAGTTCGTCAGCACATGCTCTGAGAACCTTTCCATGTATTCCATCAGGACCTGCCGCCTTCCTGGGATTCACTGACCTTAGAACAACCTCACTTGATGCTCCCTAAGTGTTAGTGTGCCGGTGCTGGGGGCGGGTGAAGTGGTGTGACAGCTGAGGGCTGGTTCTCAAAGCGGGCGAAGAAACGATTTAGATCTCAGCCGCGAGGCATCAATCCTAGATGTCGCCTGGTTATTGCTTCTGTAGTTGGTAATGTGATTGATCCCCTGCCACATTTTTCTGGGGTCGTTGTCAGCAAAGTGATCTTCAATCCTCCTATAGGCAGCCTTAGCTTTCCTGATGCTCTACTCAGGTCTGCCTGGCGCCTATACGCAGCCTGTCCCTGACTTGAAGGCAGTGTTGCGGCTTTTTAGGAGGGATTGCACTTCGCTATTCATCCAGGGTTTTTGATTTGGAAACACCTGACCCTTTGTTGACGGTGACATTGTCAACACAGTTCCTGATGTACGAGAGTACAGTGTCCGTGTACTCTGGAGGTTGTGGCTGGAGAAAATCCATACAGTAGTTGAGAAGCAGTCTGCAGTTGAGAGAGGGCTCCTTCAGGCCAGGTTTTTATTGTCTTTGTCTGGGGCTTTGTTTTTCTCAGCAGGGGGGTGTAGGTGGGGTGAGGGACATGCAGAGGTGGTCAGATCCAGCCAGGTGGGGGAGGGTGTCGCTCTGAAAGCATGCCTGATGTTTGAATAGACATGATCCAAGGTGTGTTCTCCTCTCGTACAAAGTCCACAAACTGGACAAATTTAGGAAGCACAGTCTTTAGGCACGCTTTGTTAAAGTCACCGGCGACAATAAAAACCCCATCGGGGTGGGCAAGCTGTTGCTGTTATGGTGTTGAGCAAGAGGCTGAGAGCCGTGCCGACGTTCGCATCCGGCGGTATATAAACAGCTATCACAATAACACTGTAAACTCCCTCGGGATGTAAAAAGGTCTGCACGAGACTGCCAGAACTCCAAAATCAGGAGAACAGTGTGTGTGAATGATCCTGCTGTTACAACACCACTCGTTATGCACGTAAACACATAGCCCCCCTCCTCTGCTTTTACCTGAGTTGCTGTTTCTGTCGTGCGATGTAGCGTGCGGCCTGCCTAACTCGACTGCAGCGTCGGGAATCAGCGGGTGAAGCCACGACTCCGTAATAAGAATAATGCTGCAGTTGCGTGCAAAGTCGTGGTGGCTATCTGTAGCTCCAATTCGTCCAGTTGTGGGTGATGGATCTGGCGTTCGATACGAAAAGGCTCGGAAGTGCTGGCCGGTGTGGTTGTTTGCGTAGCCTAGCATCTGAGCCCGACCGGCATCCCCTCTTCTGCTTTCTCTCCCTCCGTCGCCTCCTACGCTTGCTGGGCGGGCAGACCATCCACGGTGACCCTGCGGTCTCGCTATCTCCTCCAGGATGTTGTGTGTTCGCTGATATTCGCCAGAAACAGACAAACTATATTTACAGGATATTTACAATAAGCAGACCTCAGTGCAAGAAAGTGTCTTTCCAACACTGAAACGGTCAAAGGTCAACGTTAACATTAAAAGGTGTTCAAACAAGTACAAGATATTTACAATAAGCAGACCTCAGTGCAAGAAAGGGAGGTGGGGGGTACTCACCTTCCACTTCACTGACACACATCAGCATCCAGTTCTTCATGAGAAGAGGGGAGGGGGAGAGGCGATGTACTCACCTTTATTGACGCGCTCGGTTTCAGTGTCCCATGCTCATCAGAAGAGATGGCGCTCAGGAGAGTGTCATCAAGGATCCTCATGACTTCAGAAAGGCCTCGTTCTCGGGACGTTCAACAATGTAGTCAAGACAGCCTGTAAGGAAACAAGTTTAAAATAACATTAGGAATGTAGTAAACACCCAGTGCTAAAGCTACAGGCTACATTTATATCAGACTGAATGACACTTTACTTGTTCATGTGAGAAGAAAACAAGATGTCAACTATGTCCACAATCATTAAGTGAAGCATCCATTTTTAAAAAAAGAGCACCAAATCTCTGCCAAGGCAGCTCACTCTGTGCACACTACCCTGTTAAGGTAACAGTATTGTATTTTGTATACGTCCATTTTGTTTATTTGTTCTTTTTAAACCTTTATGCAAACACTGCGTTCGAGTAGGTAATGGATAATAGGTATTGATTTGTAAAGAACTGGGCATGAATACCTTATTATATAAATATTCTACAGTAAATTTATAACTACTTATAATTTATAACAGGGTAGGCAACCTTTTTGATGGCGAGTGCCATTTAAAATTTCCTCAGAAGTCAGTGTGCCATATGATTGCATAGCAATAAATTTAATAACGCTCTATATTAACAGTTACACATTATATAGAACCACTTTATAGAATTATATTTGTTTGCAAATGTTGGCAGCTATCAGCGAATAGTATCAGCTATTTTGAAACAAAAAAAAGACACTTTTTATTCATAACAAGAACTCCATAACGGCAAATGAACTGTACAACAGAAAATACAAATGCTATTTATGGTCTCCTCACAACAATGATAAGAAAAATAAACTGGGCCAATATGGTATGTTTGTTAATACAGAGACACACATGTTAATGTGATCTCTGGTCTCCACTCAGAGACACAGGTCTCCGAGTGTCCAACATTCAGACAGCTACCTGAGGACACTCATGTGAGAGAAAATCTGCTCACACAGATATGTAGAGCCAAATACTGTCAATAAGGCCTCTGCAATGTTCTGAAGACAGTTAAACTTGTCAGGTAGTGATGTCCAGCAGGTGAAAATGCAAGCTCCATGAACATGCACAGCTGTAGATTCCAGCTGCTTCGATGTCGCATTAACTGGCATTAACTCAGCCAGTTAATGCCAGACAAATCTAGCTGCTCATTAAAGATTTCTGGTTTGATCAGAAATAAAACATTGGTCCATACACCTGAAAGTCCCAAAAATGCATTGTGTCTCGAGTCTATGGATGCAATTTGACTAAAGACCGGCCCCCCAGATATTAAAGCCATAAAGCCTTTGAATGAAAACAAACGCTGTTGTGACAGTGATGTACACTGTCTTGTTGGTAAATGTATGATTTCTATTCATTTTACGTCAGATGAAAACTTTGGTTGTAAGCTTTAGATAATTATTTAATAACAGCCAGACATTTTAAATGAGAATAAGAAAGTATTTCTTTGTGCCCCCCTTTCCCTGTTCATGCCCTACCTGGCCCCCTGGCAAACTTTGCTAGACCTGCACAGTTACCAGCTGTCAGCTACGTAGAAAAGGATCCTGGTGTTATTTGTCTCTCAGAAACAGTTCATAACTTCCCTTCAACTCATTCATGTCACCTAAAAGGTAAACCTGTTTCTCCATCACCTGTTCAGCTCTGTGATTTAGTAAGGACATCTCCTGGTTTCATCTTCATGTTTCCCTCTCACCAGATATACAAACCGATATCATGACCAGCAGTTTTTACAGCTGTGGCTCCAGCAAACATCAGCTGATACTAGAATTAATATTAAATACATTCTAACAACAGCTGACCAAGCTTAAACGTGCTGCTGTTGTTTAGTGCGACATCCGGCAGTTTCCTCTTTCTGGCGCAAAGTGAGCGATAAACAAACAAGAGAGAAAAGCTGATCATTGATCATTGATCAGTTTCACGATTGAAGTAGCAACAGGAGAGAGAGGGGAGAGAATGAGAGGAGAAGAGATGCAGCTGTGCAGCAAAGACACAATAACTCAGCTTTGTGTCTTTTTCCATCCTGGCTGAAGTACGGGACAAACTGTGTTCCTTCTCAGCTCAACCCGAAACGGGTAATAATTTCTCTGAATGCAGGACGATTCCGTTTGTACCGGAGGGTTGGCAACTCTACTAACTAACCTTATGAATAAAATAAAGTTCACTATCAATAAAATCATAGCACCCGCCCAGCAGTATATAAATTCCGTCATGCTAGCTAGTACGCAGTACGAGTTATTGTAACTGACTGTAAAAAGTCAGCACAACGAAAATAAACTCCACCTAAACTTGGTTTATATCTGACCCAGATAAACTGCAGGTCATTAACTTCTTACCTGAAGTTCAGTTCACCTGACGCTCCGACCGGCGGCTGCCTCGGGTCTCTCCGACTCCTGCCTCCCCTTCCCTCATCCACCTGCTGGCCTCCACCACTTGTTAATTTTACTGAATCTGTGGAAGCTCCGCCATAGCCACCACCAAACAACTGAGTTATTTTTACACACCGATCAGCTTCTGGTCAGTCCACCACCAAAAAAATAATAATAATGATAATAATCGGGCCACCGAGCAAATGCCCTTATGCCCGATGGCCAGTCCAGCTATGGTCGTGCGTGCTATCAGTTAACCCTTCGCGTGCCAACGGTGGCACGTGCCTAGGGTTGCCGACCCCTGATTTATAACTAACTAATGGCATTATGTAGCTTACAAAAGTTATAGTTATAGTTTATTTAAGTGAAGCCTTTGATCCAGAGAAGAAAATGATGTTAGGACCTACAGGGGATCTGGTATGTTTACATATGTTCTACCGTTGCTGTTACCATAGAAACCGATATACACATATATATGTATATTTGGGGTAGGGGGGCTTTTTTACTAATGTTAAGCTAATTTTAACCATTTATTTGAAAAAAGTGTCAAATTTGAAGGCTTTAAATCAAAGTAACACCTTTTTTCACATTCATACACCAGTCGGTAATAAATTCTACACCTCTCCTGGAAAATTTAAAGCATACAAGCAATTTACCGGGAAAAGTCTTGGAATACACTTATTTTGATGACATTAAAACTTGATATTCACACTGGAACTTGTTAAATTATTATAGTCATCTAGTGACTCTTAAAATAATTGAAGAAATTTTTGAAATTTTGTACCAGGTGACTGTCGACGAGTCGGGGTCCACGACGAGCCATCTTCAAGCTTTGCTGTTATGATGAAACATGAGTACAAAAGATCCAAAGATGCAGTAGTTGTTGTCGCTTTCTAGTAAAATCCGCTTTCTGTAGAAATATTCTCCAAACGTTATCTATCCACAAGCTGAGCTTGGAGCAGGTCAAGACAAGTCCAAGAGCAAGTGTAAAGGGACGACTGGAACCTTGTGCAGCATTCATATACCTACAGCGGGCCGTGGTTACGGTTGCTAACATGCGTGTGCACGTGATAGAACTATATGAATTGAGCCCATCGCAATGTAATTTACAGTAAAGTTATGGTCATTTATAGTTACTGCCTTTGTTACCCTTTATGTGGGATGTCTAATAACCATGTAGGTATATCCAGAAATAACACAGATATTAGAAAGCAGCAAGTCAGTACCTGAGATGTTTGCTTGAGTGAATAACATTAGCATATGCTAATATTACGTCTTCACATTTTTCTTTTCAAAGGTAACAAAAACTTAGCGTTCTCGCTACTTACCATGCTGTAATACAGCTATATGCTAGCACAGACATTTAACAAATGTTTTTAAAATGCTAGCCGTGCTAATTAGCCTTAGGATTGCTTGAGGTCTTGTTTCGTAAGGGAACTTAGGCCCTTAAGACATAACATATAGCAAGAACCTATAACGATAATTGACATTTGACCCCCCTTTGTGATTATAGCAGCTGTGTGTTATGTCATGGCATGTTTTAAAATGCCACCTGAAATTTATGCAACCAGTGCAAGGAGGGGGGTTCTTGATAGTTTTGTACTTTGGCCCATGGCGTATGGGTGTAACGGAGAATCAGCCAATCAAATCGCACCGTCTGAGCGCAGGTTCCAGTCCTGGTTGGGACAAAGGCTGTGTTACATTATCAAAAGATAAACATCATTTTTAATTTAGTTCATGTGGATAACATTTATTTTCACTTTGCTTTTCTTATTATTTGATTATCATTTTTATCATTTAAAATGATCATTTATCATTTTATTTATATTACAGTGTTACGGCCTGTGGAGTATTATGTACCTATACTGTGTAAAGGAATATCTTTTATTTATATTTATGTATTATTCACATTATTTTATTGTACAATGCTTTGGTGCCACGGGATTTTAGCATGCCTCAATGTCTCACACATTCATTCCGCTAACATAAGGTATCTCAGGAAGTTGGAAGCAGGCGTTCACACAGGAAGAGTTAATCTTTTGTCTTCTCCACTGTAAGAGGAAGCAAGGGAGTGTGAACTTTTCTCTGGGGGAAGACCAAAGGTGTGAAAACAGCGGTGTACTGCCTTTTGGTTCTGTAGAAGGTGTTTAAACCCAAGGCTGTGTTGGGTTCAGCAGAGACTCTGCCTTGGGTTTAACCCACGATGGCTGCTCTCACCAAGTAGGTTTTGCTGTTTTTGATGAAAGGATGTTAGCTACATCCTACCGTTGTCTGTAGGCTTTATTTAATGGAAACGTCCACAACAACTGTCACAAAGTATATAACTCAGAATAAACTGTATCATCTCAAAACTGTACGATACAGTTTTGAGATGATACAGACCAGACATACTCTTCAGTTATGCAGACATCCAACTTTTAATACAAAGGTTAAAGTTAAAACTATAATTCAGATACATTCTGATGGCATAGAAAATTAAGCTTATGCATAATTTCAATAAGGAAGATCTGTAATAAGTCATTTGTCTGCTCCTGGTGGCTGCTAGTTTATATCTATTCAGAATCAGAATCAGAATACTTTATTGATCCCTAGGGGAAATTATTTTTCGTTACAGTGCTCCATTATAAACAAACATTAACAAAGACAGACAATACACTAACTAAGAATAGCACAATATATTCAGGTATATATATATACATAAAAGTCACTATACATAAAGTCACTATTAATAAATAGCTGAAAAAGAACATGTGCAAGAAGGGTGTAGCTGTTGCAGTAAACAGTGTGTTAAGTGGATGAGTTGTACAGGGAGATGGCCACAGGCAGGAATGATTTCCTGTGCCGTTCAGTGGTGCTTTTCGGTAATCTCAGTCTCTCACTCAACGTGCTCCTGTGACTGACCAGCATGTCATGGAGTGGGTGGGAGGTGTTATCCAACATTGTCTTTATCTTGGACAACATCCGCCTCTCCGACACCACCTTGAGGGAGTCCAGCTCCATCCCCACAACATTACTGGCCTTACGAATCAGTTTATGGAGTCTGTTGGCATCTGCGACCCTCAGCCTGCTCCCCAGCATGCAACGGCATAGAGGATCGCACTGGCCACAACAGACTCGCAGAAAATCCTGAGCATTTTCTGGCAGATGTTGAAGGACCTCAGTCGCCTCAAAAAATAGAGACGACTCTGGCCCTTTCTGTAAAGTGCTGTGGTGTTTTTAGCCCAGTCCAGTTTATTGTCAATGTGTACTCCAAGGTATTTATAGTCCTCCACAATGTCAACACTGACCCCTTGGATTGAAACAGGGGTCAAGTGTTTCCTGGTCTTCCTGAAGTCCACTATCAATTCCTTAGTCTTTGCCACGTTGAGCTGCAGATGATTCTGCTCACACCACGTGACAAAGGAGTCGACCACAGCCGGTACTCTGTCTCATCATCCCTGTTGATGCATCCAACCACCGCAGAGTCATCAGAAAACTTCTGAAGATGGCAGGTCTCTGTGCAGTGGCTGAAGTCTGTGGTGTAGAGGGTGAAGAGGAAGGGGGAGAGGACAGTCCCCTGTGGTGCCCGTGTGTTGCTGATTACCTTGTCAGACACACACTGTGGGAGACGTACATATTGTGGTCTTCCTGTCAGGTAATCAACAATCCAGGACACCAGAGAAGCATCCACCTGCATCGCTGTTAACTTATCACCCAGGAGGGTCGGCCTGATGGTGTTGAAAGCACATTCATTTTCCAGCACAAACTCAGTACTGGCTTCATTACTTTCTTCCAGTTATGCTCTTGCCTGCCTTCTCCAAGCAACTCAGCCTCCACTCTGCATGCTTTAAATCTGTTGCTCTTCTGCTTCTGCTATTCTGCGTTTCAGATCCTCAGCCATGCAGCCCGCCTCCTCTCCTTTCTCCTCCTCACCGTGGTCACTTGGAACCCTGTCCCAGCCTCCATCTTCATCACTACCAGCATGTTGACTCTGGGGTGGGGCTTGTGCAAAATCCTGCCACTGCTGAGATTCCTTCTGCTATGATGGGTCATTGGAGTCTAAGTGCCTAACAGTTACATTTATTTCTGTATCTCAATAAATCATGTTGGTTTTTTCCACATGATCTTTCCTATTGAACTGTTTTTGTAGATAAGCTTCAAGCCAGCAAGCAACAATACCTAAACCAAAAATATTATCACCAGAAGTGAGAAGTGTCTGGACTATCTCCAGCTGTGTTGCATGTATTAAAGATAACTTCAGACACTGTCTGGTTGTCATGTCTGAAACAGGCTGTACAGTCACACAGATAAAAGACATCAGTCATGTTTCTAATGATATAAATCAACCAGAAAGATTATAAAGACAAAAGCTGTGAGACGCCACTAGAGAAAGGATGGCTTGTTATCATTACATGAAATGATTTAGAATTAATATGTAAGCTTTCAGGGCAGCACTCACAACTTTTTCAAACTGATTACCTGATGGTAAGCTTACACAGATATATAAACATACAGGTGAACTCTAAGAGGTTATAAAGAAGAGAGCTGTGCTTTTACAGAACACAATTTATTTACATTTTATATTTACAATCAGTTTTTATTTATATAAACAAAATAAACATTACGAAACTAGAACAAAACTATAAACTGTTTATAAACCTGTTTCAGGTCCATGTGGCAGAACCTGCAGAGGCGGCCTGTTTGTTGGGTTTCTGGCCTTTTCCTCTTTTTCTCCATCCTTTCCTCTGACCTCTTCCTGGTAGCATCCAGATCCCTTTGGAAAAATTCTGTCTGGGCAAATTCCTCAAAGGGCATTTTCGGGTTACTGATTCCTCAGCAGCATAAGTTTGATGCACCTTGTTGGAACAATAGAATAGAGCACAGGCCTCTCTGGTAAAATAGTGGACGGTGGATCCGTGTGTCTCATATTGAGACTTGGGCTGTCCACAGGCAAGACAAGTCTTTGTCTGCCTTCTTTTTCCCTCAGGCTGCTGCTGCTGCTGTTGCTTTTCTAAGATGCCTCCACAATCTTCTCTATTGAGTCAGTGGTGCAGACAGGGCAGGAGGAGGCGGGTTAAAGACGGCAGGCTCTATGGTGACTACGGGAACACTAGTTGTTTCACTGCCTTCGTTAATGAGTGCCACAGCTGCTGAGTCTCCAGAAGTTTTTCTGGGCTTGTGTTCAAAGATGAATTGGTGTTGAGAAGCTAGCCAAGTGCTTCACATAACGGGATATGTGCACCTTGGATGTGGATGCAGCAGGCTGTTGGGATCTGCAGCAGAACGATGGACCATGTCTGCATAATCTTGATCCACAAGCTTCAGGATGTCCTTCTTCCCATGGTACTTTTGCAGCAGATCATCTATTGCCTCTTTCATGCGTCGTGTCCAGCGTGTGTGGTCCAGCACAAAAACCCGACCACCTGTCTTTATAGGTCCAGTGCACCCAGATTAAAACTTTGGGTGTAAGATTCAGATAATTATTTATTAAAAGCTACATATTTTAAATGAGAATAAGTTTCACGATTGAAGTAGCAGCAGCAGAGGGAGAGAGAAGAGGCAGTCGCGCTATATATCGGTTGTTAAACTTAACGCTGGAAATGCTTTACAAACATTCAGAGATGAACTTAAACACTTGCTTTACTTCTCTCTGGGATAACTTCCTCGGAGATGAAATGCTGGTTTGGTAGCGAGGCTACAAATACACACAGGCGCTGTATCACATGACGCATACTGCTGCAACGTGCTACGGTTATGAGCCGAGTTACGCCGTGTTGCAAGTTTTGTGAGATGCTTTTTTGATATTAATGGATCGGATTACATTTTTATTTTTCGCCGATATCCAGTAATTCAGGTCAGTATCGGACCGATACCGATACGTAATATCTGATCGGTCCATCTCTAATTTCCGACACTGAAAAGGTCAAAGGTTCAACTTTAACATTAAAAGGTGTAAAAACAATACAAGATATTTACAATAAGCAGACCTCAGTGAAAGAAAGTGTCTTTCCAACTCTGAAAAGGTCAAAGGTCAACTTTAACAGTAAAAGGTGTCAAAACAAGTACAAGATATTTACAAAAGCAGACTCAGTGAAGAAAGTGTCTTTCCAAACTGAAAGGTAAAGGTCAAAAAGGTGTAAAAACAAGTACAAGATATTTACAATAAGCAGACCTCAGTGCAAGAAAAGTGTCTTTCCAACACTGAAAAGGTCAAAGGTCAACTTTAAAGGTGTAAAAACAAGTACAAGATATTACAATAAGCAGACCTCAGTGCAAGAAAGTGTCTTCCAACACTGAAAAGGTCAAAGGTCAACTTTAAAGGTGTAAAACAAGTATAAGATATTTACAATAAGCAGACCTCAGAGCAAGAAGTGTCTTTCCAACACTGAAAAGGTCAAAGGTCAACTTTAAAGGTGTAAAACAAGTACAGATATTTACAATAAGCAGACTCAGAGCAAGAAAGTGTCTTTCCAACACTGAAAAGGTCAAAGGTCAACTTTAAAGGTGTAAAACAAGTACAAGATATTTACAATAAGCAGACCTCAGTGCAAGAAAGTGTCTTTCCAACACTGAAAAGGTCAAAGGTCAACTTTAAAAGGTGTAAAAACAAGTACAAGATATTTACAATAAGCAGACCTCAGTGCAAGAAAGTGTCTTTCCAACACTGAAAAGGTCAAAGGTCAACTTTAACATTAAAAGGTGTAAAAACAAGTACAAGATATTTACAATAAGCAGACCTCAGTGCAAGAAAGTGTCTTTCCAACACTGAAAAGGTCAAAGGTCAACTTTAAAGGTGTAAAAACAAGTACAAGATATTTACAATAAGCAGACCTCAGTGCAAGAAAGTGTCTTTCCAACACTGAAAAGGTCAAAGGTCAACTTTAACATAAAGGTGTAAAAACAAGTACAAGATATTTACAATAAGCAGACCTCAGTGCAAGAAAGTGTCTTTCCAACACTGAAAAGGTCAAAGGTCAATTACTTAAAGGTGTAAAAACAAGTACAAGATATTTACAATTAGCAGACCTCAGTGCAAGAAAGTGTCTTTCCAACACTGAAAAGGTCAAAGGTCAACTTTACTAAAGGTGTAAAAACAAGTACAAGATATTTACAATAAGCAGACCTCAGTGCAAGAAAGTGTCTTTCCAACACTGAAAAGGTCAAAGGTCAACTTTAAAGGTGTAAAAACAAGTACAGGATATTTACAATAAGCAGACCTCAGTGCAAGAAAGTGTCTTTCCAACACTGAAAAGGTCAAAGGTCAACTTTAAAAGGTGTAAAACAAGTACAAGATATTTACAATAAGCAGACTCAGTGCAAGAAGTGTCTTTCCAACACTGAAAAGGTCAAAGGTCAACTTTAAAGGTGTAAAAACAAGTACAGATATTTACAATAAGCAGACCTCAGTGCAAGAAAGTGTCTTTCCAACACTGAAAGGTCAAAGGTCAACTTACATTAAAAGGTGTAAAACAAGTAAGATATTTACAATAAGCAGACCTCAGTGCAAGAAAGTGTCTTTCCAACACTGAAAAGGTCAAAGGTCAACTTTAACATTAAAAGGTGTAAAAACAAGTATAAGATATTTACAATAAGCAGACCTCAGTGCAAGAAAGTGTCTTTCCAACACTGAAAAGGTCAAAGGTCAACTTTAAAGGTGTAAAAACAAGTACAAGATATTTACAATAAGCAGACCTCAGTGCAAGAAAGTGTCTTTCCAACACTGAAAAGGTCAAAGGTCAACTTTAACGGTGTAAAAAAGTACAAGATATTTACATAAGCAGACCTCAGGCAAGAAAGTGTCTTTCCAACACTGAAAAGGTCAAAAACTTAAAAGTGTAAAAACAAGTACAAGATATTTACAATAAGCAGACCTCAGTGCAAGAAAGTGTCTTTCCAACACTGAAAAGGTCAAAGGTCAACTTTAAAGGTGTAAAAACAAGTACAAGATATTTACAATAAGCAGACCTCAGTGCAAGAAAGTGTCTTTCCAACACTGAAAGGTCAAAGGTCAACTTTAAAGGTGTAAAAACAAGTACAAGATATTTACAATAAGCAGACTCAGTGCAAGAAAGTGTCTTTCCAACACTGAAAAGGTCAAAGGTCAACTTTACATTAAAAGGTGTAAAAACAAGTACAAGATATTTACAATAAGCAGACCTCAGTGCAAGAAAGTGTCTTTCCAACACTGAAAAGGTCAAAGGTCAACTTTAAAGTGTAAAACAAGTACAAGATATTTACAATAAGCAGACTCAGTGCAAGAAAGTGTCTTTCCAACACTGAAAAGGTCAAAGGTCAACTTTAAAGGTGTAAAAACAAGTACAAGATATTTACAATAAGCAGACCTCAGTGCAAGAAAGTGTCTTTCCAACACTGAAAAGGTCAAAGTCAACTTTAAAGGTGTAAAAAACAAGTACAAGATATTTACAATAAGCAGACCTCAGTGCAAGAAGTGTCTTTCCAACACTGAAAAGGTCAAGGTCAACTTTAAAGGTGTAAAACAAGTACAGATATTTACAATAAGCAGACCTCAGTGCAAGAAAGTGTCTTTCCAACACTGAAAGGTCAAAGGTCAACTTTAACATTAAAAGGTGTAAAAACAAGTTATAAGGATATTTACAATAAGCAGACCTCAGTGCAGAAGTGTCTTTCCAACACTGAAGGTCAAAGGTCAACTTTAAAGGTGTAAAACAAGTACAAGATATTTACAATAAGCAGACCTCAGTGCAAGAAAGTGTCTTTCCAACACTGAAAAGGTCCAAAGGTCAACTTTAACATTAAAAGGTGTAAAAACAAGTACAAGATATTTACAATAAGCAGACCTCAGTGCAAGAAAGTGTCTTTCCAACACTGAAAAGGTCAAAGGTCAACTTTAACATTAAAGGTGTAAAAACAAGTATAAGATATTTACAATAAGCAGACCTCAGAGCAAGAAAGTGTCTTTCCAACACTGAAAAGGTCAAAGGTCAACTTTAACATTAAAAGGTGTAAAAACAAGTACAAGATATTTACAATAGCAGACCTCAGTGCAAGAAAGTGTCTTTCCAACACTGAAAAGCACAAAGGTCAACTTTAGAATAGAATAGAATAGCCTTTATTGTCATTGTACAGGGTACAACGAAATTGGAGTGCCACTCCTTGGTGCAAAATGCAATAATAAATATAAATGTAAAATATAAAGGTACAATAAACAAACGTAAGTACTCTCAAAAGTAAGCATGATATTTACAGGATAGCAGCATTAATATAATGACAGTGACAGTATGGTATGGCTAAGTAGGTTCAATCGTTTTTGTGCTTATTTACAACGGTGATAGCTCTGGGAAAGAAGCTATCCCTGAATCTGTTTGTCCTGGTTTTATTGACCTGTATCGTCGGCCTGACGGTAATAGTTCAAACAGTTGATTGCTGGGGTGAGAATGGTCCTTGATGATATTGCCAGCTCTGCTGAGGTACCGGGAGTTTGCAATGACCTCCAGGCTGGGCAGAGAGCAGCCAGTGATCTTCTGGGCTGTGTTGATGACCCTCTGCAGTACTTTCCTGTCTGCAGCTGAGCACCCTGCTACCATGTTGTTATGCCGTACGTTAGGATGCTCTCTATGGTGGCTCTGTAGAATGTCACCAGCAGCCTCTCCTCCAGGTTGCTCCTCCTGAGCACTCTCAGAAAGTGGAGACGCTGCTGGGCCTTTTTTACCACCGCAGTGGTATTTGCAGTCCAGGAGAGATCATCAGAGATCTGCACGCCCAGAAACCTCATGGAGTGTACCCTCTCCACACGGTTTCCCGTGAATGTAAAGTGGGGCGGGTCTGCTCTGCCTTCCTGAAGTCCAAGATGAGTTCTTTAGTTTCGTGGTGTTCAGTTGGAGGTTGTTAACTGAACACCACTCAGTCAGTCTGTTGACCTCATCTCTGTAGTCCGACTCATCCCCCTTGAGATGAGTCCACCACAGTGGTGTCGTCCGCAAACTTTATGATGGTGTTTGAGAGATGGGTAGGGGAGCAGTCGGATGTGTAGAGCGTAAACAGGGGGACTCAGAACACATCCTTGTGGAGACCCAGTGCTGAGTGTGATGGTGCTGGACAGGTGGGGCGAGTCTGACAGAGTGTGGTCTGTTTGTCAGGACGTCCTTGATCCAGAGGCAGATGGGGTGGAGAGTCCCAGGTGAGACAGTTTCTGGACCAGGATCTCCGGGATGATATGATTAAATGCTGAGCTGAAGTCCAGGAAGAGCATTCTCACATAGCTTCCTCTGTGCTCCAGGTGACTCAGCGCAGTGTGGAGCGCTATGGTGATAGCGTCCTCGGTGGATCGATTAGTCCTGTAGGCAAATTGGTGGGGGTCCAAAGTGGGAGGCAGACTGGCCCTGATGTGCTGACAGACCAGTCTCTCAAAGCACTTCATCACTACAGGCGTAAGTGCAACAGGCCTGTAATCATTTGGGCTGACCACAGCTGTCTTCTTGGCGATGGGGATGATGGTGGAGGTTTTGAGGCAGGCGGGACGGTGTTTAATGACAAGAAAGGTTGAAGATTTTAGTGAAGACTCGGTCAGTTCGTCAGCACATGCTCTGAGAACCTTTCCATGTATTCATCAGGACCTGCCGCCTTCCTGGGATCACTGACCTTAGAACACACCTCACTTGATGCTCCCTAAGTGTTAGTGTGCCGGTGCTGGGGGCGGTGGAAGTGGTGTGACAGCTGAGGGTCTGGTTGTCTCAAAACGGGCGAAGAAACGATTTAGATCTCAGCCAGCGAGGCATCAATCCTAGATGTCGCCTGGTTATTGCTTCTGTAGTTGGTAATGTGATTGATCCCCTGCCACATTTTTCTGGGTCGTTGTCAGCAAAGTGATCTTCAATCCTCCTCCTATAGGCAGCCTTAGCTTTCCTGATGCCTCTACTCAGGTCTGCCCTGGCCGCCCTATACGCAGCCCTGTCCCCTGACTTGAAGGCAGTGTTGCGGCTTTTTAGGAGGGATTGCACTTCGCTATTCATCCAGGGTTTTTGATTTGGAAACACCCTGACCCTTTTGTTGACGGTGACATTGTCAACACAGTTCCTGATGTACGAGAGTACAGTGTCCGTGTACTCCTGGAGGTTGTGGCTGGAGAATAAATCCCATACAGTAGTTGAGAAGCAGTCCTGCAGTTGAGAGAGGGCTCCTTCAGGCCAGGTTTTTATTGTCTTTGTCTGGGGCTTTGTTTTTCTCAGCAGGGGGGTGTAGGTGGGGTGAGGGACATGCAGAGGTGGTCAGATCCAGCCAGGTGGGGGAGGGGTGTCGCTCTGAAAGCATGCCTGATGTTTGAATAGACATGATCCAAGGTGTGTTCTCCTCTCGTAGCAAAGTCCACAAACTGGACAAATTTAGGAAGCACAGTCTTTAGGCACGCTTTGTTAAAGTCACCGGCGACAATAAAAACCCCATCGGGGTGGGCAAGCTGTTGTT
The DNA here is from genome assembly GCF_001858045.2 of Oreochromis niloticus. NCBI lineage: Eukaryota > Metazoa > Chordata > Actinopteri > Cichliformes > Cichlidae > Oreochromis > Oreochromis niloticus. Next base: position 2,699 of record NW_020329092.1, on the reverse strand, counting down.
GTTTATGGTGTTGAGCAAGAGGCTGAGAGCCGTGCCGACGTTCGCATCCGGCGGTATATAAACAGCTATCACAATAACTACTGTAAACTCCCTCGGGATGTAAAAAGGTCTGCACGAGACTGCCAGAACCTCCAAATCAGGAGAACAGTGTGTGTGAATGATCCTGCTGTTACAACACCACTCGTTATGCACGTAAACATAGCCCCCTCCTCTGCTTTTACCTGAGTTGCTGTTTCTGTCGTGCCGATGTAGCGTGCGGCCTGCTAACTCGACTGCAGCGTCGGGAATCAGCGGGTGAAGCCACGACTCCGTAATAAGAATAATGCTGCAGTTGCGTGCAAAGCTCGTGGTGGCTATCTGTAGCTCCAATTCGTCCAATTTGTGGGTGATGGATCTGGCGTTCGATACGAAAAGGCTCGGAAGTGCTGGCCGGTGTGGTTGTTTGCGTAGCCTAGCATCTGAGCCCGACCGGCATCCCCTCTTCTGCTTTCTCTCCCTCCGTCGCCTCCTACGCTTGCTGGGCGGGCAGACCATCCACGGTGACCCTGGCGGTCTCGCTATCTCCTCCAGGATGTTGTGTGTTCGCTGATATTCGCCAGAAACAGACAAACTATATTTGAAACCTAGGTCAATTAGGTTCTGGCGACTGTAAGAGATGACGGCGTTGCAAACATTTAAAAATATACACAGTAAAAGTAAAAACGAGCACCAAACTGGAGAGCTAAGAGCCGCTGCACCCGTGCGCGCCGCCATCTTGTTAATCTTAAAATTAAAAGGTGCACAAACAAGTACAAGATATTTACAATAAGCAGACCTCAGTGCAAGAAAGTGTCTTTCCAACACTGAAAAGGTTAAAGGTCAACTTTAAAGGTGTAAAAACAAGTACAGATATTTACAATAAGCAGACCTCAGTGCAAGAAAGTGTCTTTCCAACACTGAAAAGGTCAAAGGTCAACTTTAAAGGTGTAAAAACAAGTAAGATATTTACAATAAGCAGACCTCAGTGCAAGAAAGTGTCTTTCCAACACTGAAAAGGTCAAAGGTCAACGTTAAAGGTGTAAAAACAAGTACAGATATTTACAATAAGCAGACCTCAGTGCAAGAAAGTGTCTTTCCAACACTGAAAGGTCAAAGGTCAACGTTAACATTGAAAGGTGTTCAAACAAGTACAAGATATTTACAATAAGCAGACCTCAGTGCAAGAAAGGGAGGTGGGGGGGTACTCACCTTCCACTCACTGACACACATCAGCATCCAGTTCTTCATGAGAAGAGGGGGAGGGAGAGGGCGATGTACTCACCTTTATTGACGCGCTCGGTTTCAGTGTCCCATGCTTCATCAGAAGAGATGGCGCTCAGGAGAGTGTCATCAGATCCTCATGACTTCAGAAGGCCTCGTTCTCGGGACGTTCAACAATGTAGTCAAGACAGCCTGTAAGGAAACAAGTTTAAAATAACATTAGGAATGTAGTAAACACCAGTGCTAAAGCTACAGGCTACATTTATATCAGACTGAATGACACTTTACTTGTTCATGTGAGAAGAAAACAAGATGTCAACTATGTCCACAATCATTAAGTGAAGCATCCATTTTTAAAAAAGAGCACCAAATCTCTGCCAAGGCAGCTCACTCTGTGCACACTACCCTGTTAAGGTAACAGTATTGTATTTTGTATACGTCCATTTTGTTATTTGTTCTTTTTAACCTTTATGAAACACTGCGTTCGAGTAGGTAATGGATAATAGGTATTGATTTGTAAAGAACTGGGCATGAATACCTTATTATATAATATTCTACAGTAAATTTATAACTACTTATAATTTATAACAGGGTAGGCAACCTTTTTGATGGCGAGTGCATTTAAATTTCCTCAGAAGTCAGTGTGCCATATGATTGCATTAGCAATAAATTTAATAACGCTCTATATTAACAGTTACACATTATTATAGAACCACTTTATAGATATTATTTTGTTTGCAAATGTTGGCAGCTATCAGCGAATAGTTATCAGCTATTTTGAAACAAAAAAAGACACTTTTTATTCATAACAGAACTCATAAAGCAATGAACTGTACAACAGAAAAATACAAATGCTATTTATGGTCTCCTCACAACAATGATAAGAAAATAAACTGGGCCAATTGGTATGTTTGTTAATACAGAGAACACATGTTATGTGATCTCTGGTCTCCCACTCAGAGACACAGGTCTCCGAGTGTCCAACATTCAGACAGCTACCTGAGGACATCATGTGAGAGAAAATCTGCTCACACAGATATGTAGAGCCAAATACTGTCAATAAGGCCTCTGCAATGTTCTGAAGACAGTTAAACTTGTCAGGTAGTGATGTCCAGCAGGTGAAAATGCAAGCTCCATGAACATGCACAGCTGTAGATTCCAGCTGCTTCGATGTCGCATTAACTGGCATTAACTCAGCCGTTAATGCAGACAATCTAGCTGCTCATTAAAGATTTCTGGTTTGATCAGAAATAAACATTGGTCCATACACCTGAAGTCCAAAAATGCATTGTGTCTCGAGTCTATGGATGCATTTGACTAAAGACCGGCCCCCCAGATATTAAAGCCATAAGCCTTTGAATGAAAACAACGCTGTTGTGACAGTGATGTACACTGTCTTGTTGGTAAATGTATGATTTCTATTCATTTTACGTCAGATTGAAAACTTTGGTTGTAAGCTT